>NW_027308620.1:0-86000 GCF_047496885.1 Scyliorhinus torazame | reverse complement strand
ATCGTCGGGCCGTCCTCTCTGAAGGAGGACCTCCCTCCTTCCGCGGCCCCGCAAGATTCGTCCCCCATCTTCTTGCGGGGCGGATTTAGAGAGGACGGCAACCGCGCATGTGCGGATGACGCCCGTTATGCGGCGCCGGCCAACCCGCGCATGCGCGGATGACGTCCGTTATGCGGCGCCGCTTTTACGCGGGCGACAAGGCCTGGCGCGTGTAGATGACGCGGCCCCGATCCTGGCCCATTGTCAGGGCCTGAATCGGTCGGGACCGGGGCCGTTCTGCGCCATCGTGAACCTCGACGGCGTTCACGCCGGCGCGGCCACTTCGGCGTGGGAGTGGAGTATTCAATGTATTTGGTGCAGTGAGGGTTAAAAGTCTGGGATAGTATGTTTGACTGCTGCAGTCACGTTTTAGAAGAAATCCTGGTTTGCAAGACAGCTAGGCCTTTTGTGAGTCAGGGGTGCAATTAAAGCGTCGTAAAAGCTTCGGGTGGTTTATTTTTGTTCAGATTAAGAGGGTTGGCTGCGGAATTGTGTTCAGCTGGTAAGATGATGGAGTTAATGATAGGAGCTAACCCGGCATTTTACAGAAGAGCAGGCAGTGATCTTGGGAGAGGGAAGTCAAACTGAGAAGACAGTTCCTGAAGACTTTATCAGTGTGGGCCTCAAACCGAGGCTTCCACCTTTCCTCTCGGCTGCCCGTGAACAGGTTCGCACCCGGCCGGTATTGCCAGGAAAGGAAGGGGATGTTCTCCTCAGCGCCCCAATCAATATTTATCCCTCAACAGCCGTCCATGTTCTCTGTGGGATTCTGCTGCCAGTAAACTGGCCACCTCGTTCCCCCACAGCGCACCAGTTTGGAAAGCGGTCCATTGGCCCCGGGAGCGCTCTGGGAGTCATCCCAAGGGCGTTAAAGGTGGCATAGGAGCATAGACAGGTCTTTTCTTTTTTTTTAATTTAGAGTACCCAATTAATTTGTTTCCAATTAAGGGACAATTTAGCGTGGCCAATCCACCTACCCTGCACATCTTTGGGTTGTGGGGGGCGAAACCCACGCAAACACGGGGAGAATGTGCAAACTCCACACGGACAGTGACCCAGAGCCGGGATCGAACCTGGGACCTCGGCGCCGTGAGGCATCAGTGCTAACCCACTGTGCCACCGTGCTGCCCCCACTCCCTCAATATTATGCCTAGGTCTTTTCTTAAGTAGATCCGGAGTCCATTTTGCTGCGTGTTTTACCACGGCGCGTGCACACATACCTGGGTGACCACTGAGGATTTGATTGGTCGGATTTTGCTCCATGCTCCAATTGGTTCTCCGGACTTGTCCCCCGACGTAGCCTTCTCAGGGAGAGGAGGGAAAGCCTCCAGGTAAGTGGGGATATAAGCTTCATCCTCGGATACTCCACCTGCAAACACATAGGCCACAACGTAAGTGAGCATCACAAGAGCTGAACCGTTGGGACAGTGGCCGCTTGATGAGGCCCACGTCCGTCACTGCCTTGGGCACCCTTGGTTGTGCCAAGGTTTCTCTGACCAGGGAGTGGGGGCTGGCATCGTTCCCTCATCGTCAGTGGCACCGTCTCTTCCCCTCCCTTCCAGCCGCGAGGTGGGCCCTCTTGGGCCGTTCAGGGTCTCTTAACCGTGTCCCGGCATTCGCCCCTCCTCTTCTGAAGGTGTTAAGGGGGGAAATTACCAGAAGCCCCTCTCTTATCAGGCTAATGTCCCACTCTAATTGTGCGAGCCCCCTAGGCAGCGCTATTCGACTGCAGAGGCATCGCAGTCAGACCCGGGTCTGCCCTCACCCGATACGCACAATAGCATGCACGCTCCGCCATGGAAACGAGATGATCCCAGTGACCGCCCTCCCCCCCCCTCCAAGAACCCCCAGAAGTCCAAGGGCGACCCACAGGGGTCAGTTGAGGTCGGCTATCTCGCCGCAGACTGGAATGTGGAATGAGGGGGGCCTCCTGCTGGGCACTGGGGTCAGCAGCGGCCCGTGGAGTCAAGTCTCAATTCAAGAGGGCTGCGGAGCACCAAGTCCAGGCCGACTGTCCAAGCGCAGGGCGGAGGGAGCGCTGCACTGTCAGGGGTGCTGTCACACGGGCGTGATGCCAAATTGCGCCTCTCCCAGCCCCACACCCCCTCCTCCGCCTTTGCCCTCCTGGGTAAACATTTTTCCCAATGCCCTGGGGTCAATATTTATCCCTCAAAATGGCGGCAATGCAGTCATTATCACGGTGCTGGTTATGGGAGGTGCACAAAATGGCCGCCACGTTTACTACATGGTCACTTCAGCCCAGGCATCGACCTTCGACCCCTGTCTTGCTAAACACCGCAGCCACCTGCCCGGCAGCACCCACCTGCCCGGCAGCACCCACCTCTCGTCTCCTGGTCTCCTAGGCCGCTGCGATGCTCAGCGAAGCTCTCCGGCGTCAGCACAGCAACCGAGCTCATGGTCCCAAATCCCAGATCTGACAGATTCCGATATTCCACTGCGGAGACAACAAAAAGGATTTGGGGTGAGGGGGCGGGAGAGTTGTTTGCTCTCCACCACGTGCGCCTCCCCCTCCCCCCACCCTCCTCCTCCCCCCACCCTTCTCCGCCCCCCTCCCCCCACCCCCCTCCTCCCCCCCACCCTTCTCCACCTCCCACCCTATCAGCAGACCCTCCCATTCCTTTCTCGCTCATGTGTCTAACCAGAGGCCCGTTAAATACATCGACCCTACCCGCCTCAATGACCCGCTGTGGGGGGGGCGAGTTCCCTGTTGGCACAGCGGTTAGCACTGCTGCTTCACAACATCGATTCCCGGCTTGGGTCACTGCCTGTGCGGGAGTCTGCACATTTTCCCCGTGTCTGCGTGGGTTTCCTCCGGCTGCTCCGGTGTCCTCCCGCAGTCCAAAGAGGGGCAGGTTAGGTGGGGTTACGGGGGGGGGGGGGGGGGTGGGCAGAGGCGGAGTGTCCTGTCGGAGGGTTGCTGCCGACTCGATGGGCCGAATGGCCCTCCTTTTCACTGTGGGAAGGCAATGGCTCTATTCTCATCACTGTCTGGGTAAGGAGGGGTTTATACTGAATTTCGTACAATCCAATAAATCGATATCCGTCACGGTTACGTTTATGGTACCTAACCTTGGTGGGAACATCGTTATGTCTGCTCAAAGTGGGACGGGCACGGCGGTGCAGTGGGTTAGCCCCGCTGCCTCACGGTGCCGAGGTCCCAGGTTCGATCCCGGCTCTGGGTCACTGTCCGTGTGGGGTTTGCACATTCTCCCCGTGTCTGCGTGGGTCTCACCCCCACAACCCAAAGATGTGCAGGGTCGGCGGATTGTAAATTGCCCCTTAATTGGAAAAAAAACATTTTTTTAAATTAATATTTACTCAAAGCACTCCTAGAAGAACATGGGTAGAGAATATAAAATAAAGAGTTTGAACCTTAAGTGGGGGGAGTGCAGGGACTGGGGGGTCCTGCTGTTTACGAGCATTGAGCGTTATAGGTAGCGGGGCAGATGGGGAAAGCAGTTAAGAACGCAGGTAAGTAATCTGGGCTTTATTAATCGGGGCCATTGGTTACAAGAGCGCGAGGCCATGCTGAAAATACACAGACTAGTTAGACTACAGGGCTAAATCGCTGGCTTTGAAAGCAGACCAAGGCAGGCCAGCAGCACGGTTCGATTCCTGTAACAGCCTCCCCGAACAGGCGGCGGAATGTGGCGACTAGGGGCTTTTCACAGTAACTTCATTTGAAGCCCACTCGTGGCAATAAGCGATTTTCATTTCATTTCGTTAAGACTAGTTAGCCTCATTCCGGAGACCTGAGCATGGCTTCTTGCCCGACGCCGTCGCGTGCGGTGCTGAGGGAGGGCTGCGCCGGCGGGCGGTGCCGTCTTTCGAGGTGAGCTGTGGGCCCGCCTGCCCTCCCTCGCCGTCGGGTGCTGAAGATCCCGTGGTACGATTTGAGGAGGAGCCGGCGAGGTCTCCCGGTCAATGCCCGATCCCTCCGCCGACACGGGGAGCGGAACAGATTATCGCATCACCGTTAGTTGGGAGCCCGCTGCGCCCTTCCTGCTCCGCAAGGGCGACCGCCCTGCAGAATGACTTTGCTCGCCCAGCGATGTCCTGAGGTTGTGAAGGGCACTGCCTAAACCTAAGCCGCCCCCTTCTTTCCCAGTGCCACCTCCGCTTCGGTGGGCCCAGAAGGGCCACCACATCAGCCGGGACTCACCTGCAAAATGGTCTAAAGCCAGAAAAGTCCGTCCTGAATGAGGCTACCGGTGTCGCTTCAGTGTGACTTTATGTCTTTGGTCCTGAAGGGAAAGGAAAAAGCAGACGGTTTTTTTTTTTAGTATCAAAATTCTCCCCTCGCACTGCGCACCGCTGAGTGCTGACTACATCTGTTCCTGGGACCTGGGCTGTCCCGGGCCCGGGCCCTGCATTTATCGCCCGTCCCTAATTGTCCCTCGAGAAGGCGGTGGGGGAGCCGCCTTCCCGAGCCGCTGCAGTCCCGTGTGGTGTAGGTTCACCCACAGTGCTGTTAGGGAGGGAGTTCCAGGATTTTGACCCAGCGACAGTGGCCGATATAATTCCCAGTCGGGATGGTGAGTGGCTCGGAGGGGAATCTCCAGGCGGTGGGGTTCCCTGGTATCTGCTGCCCCCTCGTCCTTCTGAGTGGCCGTAGTGATCGTCTGTCGGAGGGGCCTTGGCGAGTCACCTCTGTCTTAAAAGATTTACCCCTTGTCCTCAAACTATGACCCCCTAGTTCTGGACTCCCCCACCATCGGGAGCGTTCTTTCTGAATCTACCCTGTCCGATCCTGTTAGAATTTTATAAGTTCCATGAGATCCCCTCTCACTCTTCCAAACTCCAATGAATATCATAGAAATTACATTCGGCCCATCGAGTCTGCACCAGCCCTTGGAAAGAGCACCCCACTTAAGTTTAAGCCCACGCCTCCACCCTATCCCCGTAACCCCACCTAATCTTTGGACACTGAGGGGCAATTTATCACGGCCGATCCACCCTAACCTGCACGTCTTTGGACTGTGGGAGGAAACCGGAGCACCCGGAGGAAACCCACGCACACACACGGGGAGGATGTGCAGACTCCGCACAGACAGTGAAATGAAAATGAAATGAAAATCGCTTATTGTCACAAGTAGGCTTCAAACGAAGTGACTGTGAAGAGCCCCTAGTCGCCACATTCCGGCGCCTGTTCGGGGGAGGCTGGTACGGGAATCGAACCGTGCTGCTGGCCTGCCTTGGTCTGCTTTCAAATCCAACGATTTAGCCCAGTGCTAAACCTGCCTCTAGTCACCCAATTGAACCCGGGACCCTGGAGCAATAATCCTGACCGGCTTAGTCTCTCCTCATCTGACAGTCCCGCCATCCCTGGAATCAGTCTGGGAAACCCTCGCTGCACTCCCTCGAGAGCAAGGACATCCTTCCTCGGATACGGGCACGAAAACTGCCCACAATACTCCAGGTGTGGCCTCACCTTTCACTTCAGTAAAACATCTCGATTCCTATACTGAAATCCTCTCGCTATGAAGACCAACGTACCATTTGCCTTCTTTACTGCTGTACCTGCGCGCCTACTTTCAGCGACTGGTGCACGAGGACACCACGGTCTTGCTGAGTAGCTACCTCTCTCAATCTACACCCATTCAGATAATAATCTGCCTTCCTATTTTTGCTACCGAAGCGGATACATCATGTGCAAACACCACACACGGACAGTGACCCGGGGCCGGGATCGAACCCGGGTCCTCGGCGCCTTGAGGCAGCAGTGCTAACCACTGCGCCGCCGTTCAAATCAACTAACCCCTTTCAGAAACCTACTTGTATCCCTTCACGGAGTAACCTTGCACAAGCTACCCGGAGGAGGAGTGACATTCCCGGTGCTCGATCTTCACCTCAGATCTTACAGACGTCCCAAGGATAGGCTGAGGGGGGTGGGGGGGGGGGGTCAGTGGGCTGGTCAAGCTTCGAAGCAGGGTACCGATCGCGGGTTTTTCTGCTGGGAATCAGTCGTCTGTTACGGTGCACTTTGCCGGAAAACCAACCTAGCTGGCCCACAACGTGCCCCCCTCCACCCCACAGCCCCATAGGCGAACGCAAGCCTCTCGCGCTCACGAAGGCAGCGGCAGTGCGATTAGATCGCGGACCGTCTGCGTCTGAACTCTCCCCGCCAGCCTCATAGATCATAGAATTTACAGTGCAGAAGGAGGCCATTCGGCCCATCGAGTCTGCACCGGCTCTTGGAAAGAGCACCCTACCCAACCGCACACTTCCACCCTATCCCCATAACCCAGTCACCCCACCCAACACTAAGGGCAATTTTGGACACTAAGGGCAATTTTGGACACTAAGGGCAATTTAGCACGGCCAATCCACCCTACCCTGCACATCTTTGGACAGTGGGAGGAAACCAGAGCACCCGGAGGAAACCCACGCACACACGGGGGAGAACGTGCCGACTCCGCACAGACAGTGACCCAGCGGGGAATCGAACCTGCGACCCTGGCGCTGTGAAGCAACTGTGCTAACCACTGTGCTACCGTGTTGCCCTAACCACTGCCCTCAATCTGTCTCACGACATCCGGTCTCCCGGGTGGAGCCGATGAGTGCCCAGCTCTGCCCGTCCGTCCTCCCTCCCTCCCTCGCCAACCCCGCCCGCCTCACTCCAATCTGGATCACGGCCCCTCTGCCGCAAATGTCTGGGCAACTGGATTAGCAGCGGAGAGGGCAGAGATGGACCCTCATCGGCTCCCCCCCCCACCCCGCGGCCATGGTGTGCTCACACAGCGGACGCAAGAATGAGCCACTCGACCGAGGCGGCAGGTGACCATGGAAACTCAGCTCGCCCCGAGATTCAGCGGCATTCGTGGTATGGGGGTGCATTGGGGGAGGGGGGGGGGGGGTGCGTTGGGGGGGGGGTGGAGGAGACACCGTGACATGGATGCCAAAGAGAGCCACGCGGATGGGTACTGACCATGAATAGTCTGGGTCACCCAAGGTTTTCATCAGACAAATCTCACCCCAAAGCTCACTCTTGTTGGCCGCTTGTGAGGTCACGGGTGACAAGCGGGAGTATTATTGCATTGTTCTGTGTCTCTGTGACCTCGTCAAACTGCGCATCAGAGACACTGGAGAGGGAGGAGGGAGTGGAGCGAGGGAGTGGAGCCAGGCACGGAGGCAACAGGCCTCCCCTGCACATCTTTGGGTTGTGGGGGCGAAACCCACGCAGACACGGGGAGAATGTGCAAACTCCACACGGACAGTGGCCCGGGGCCGGGATCGAACCCGGGACCTCGGCGATGTGAGGCAGCAGTGCTAACCACTGCGCCACCGTGCTGCCCCCTCAACATCAAGGATAAGAACAGGTCCTTAAATCATGAGGCATTGGAGGGCAGCACGGTGGCTCAGTGGTTAGCACTGCTGCGTCACGGCGCCGAGGTCCCGGGTTCAATCCTGGCTCTGGGTCACTGTCCGTGTGGAGTTTGCACATTCTCCCCGTGTCTGCGTGGGTTTCACCCCCACAACCCAAAGATGTGCAGGGTAAGTGGAATGGCCACGCTAAATTGCCCCTTATTTTTAAAAAATCATAAAGCATTAGGAGCAGGAGACGACATTAAATTTATTTAGCCAATCGCATTTTTTATTTAAAAGCATTGATCTGACTGAACTTACCTGCAAGCACACATGCGGAGACACACGTGTGCCGACACCCATGCACACTCAGGAACACGCAGGCACGCGTGCTGTTGCCAGGAAACATGCGCAGACGCAGACAGGCTCGAAAAGATGCACGTGAGCCTGAGGAGACAGACGTGACAAAACAGACACATCCGCAGACACAAGGTGCAGGCACACACACACACGTGCGCACACACACAGATACAGGTGGCCACATACATCTGCTAATAATATCACATGGGTATATGCTCTCACACGCACATACTCACACGGACACACACTCGTAGACAGACACACACTCATCAACACACTCGCAGACAGACACACGCTTGCAGACAGACACAAGCTCGCACACGCACTCGCAGACACACACTCGCTGAAACACACTCATAGACACACACTCGCAGACAGACACACACTCGCAGATAGACACACACTCGCAGATAGACACTCACTCGCAGATAGACACTCACTCGCAGATAGACACACACTCGCAGATAGACACACACTCGCAGATAGACACTCACTCGCAGATAGACACTCACTCGCAGATAGACACTCACTCGCAGATAGACACACACTCGCAGATAGACACTCACTCGCTGAGACACACACTCGCAGATAGACACACACTCACAGATAGACACTCACTCGCAGATAGACACTCACTCACAGATAGACACACACTCGCAGATAGACACACACTCGCAGATAGACACACACTCGCAGATAGACACACACTCGCAGATAGACACTCACTCGCAGATAGACACACACTCACAGATAGACACACACTCACAGATAGACACTCACTCACAGATAGACACTCACTCGCTGAGACACACACTCGCAGATAGACACACACTCACAGATAGACACTCACTCACAGAAAGACACTCACTCGCAGATAGACACTCACTCACAGATAGACACTCACTCGCTGAGACACACACTCACAGATAGACACACACTCGCAGATAGACACTCACTCATTGATAGACACTCACTCGCAGATAGACACTCGCTCGCAGATAGACACTCACTCGCAGATAGACACTCACTCGCAGATAGACACACACTCACAGATAGACACTCACTCGCAGATAGACACTCACTCGCAGATAGACACACACTCGCAGATAGACACTCACTCGCAGATAGACACTCACTCGCTGAGACACACACTCACAGATAGACACTCACTCGCAGATAGACACTCACTCGCAGATAGACACACACTCGCAAATAGACACTCACTCGCAGATAGACACACACCATAGACACTCACTCACAGATAGACACTCACTCGCTGAGACACACTCGCGGATAGACACTCACTCGCAGATAGACACACACTCGCAGATAGACACACACTCGCAGGTAGACACACACTCGCAGATAGACACTCACTCGCAGATAGACACTCACTCGCAGATAGACACTCACTCGCAGATAGACACTCACTCGCAGATAGACACACACTCGCAGATAGACACACACTCACAGATAGACACTCACTCGCAGATAGACACTCACTCGCAGATAGACACACACTCACAGATACACACACTCGCAGATAGACACTCACTCGCTGAGACACACTCGCGGATAGACACTCACTCGCAGATAGACACACACTCGCAGATAGACACACACTCGCAGGTAGACACACACTCGCAGATAGACACTCACTCGCAGATAGACACTCACTCGCAGATAGACACTCACTCGCAGATAGACACTCACTCGCAGATAGACACACACTCGCAGATAGACACACACTCACAGATAGACACTCACTCGCAGATAGACACTCACTCGCAGATAGACACTCACTCGCAGATAGACACACACTCACAGATAGACACTCACTCGCAGATAGACACTCACTCGCAGATAGACACACACTCACAGATAGACACTCACTCGCAGATAGACACTCACTCGCAGATAGACACACACTCGCAGATAGATACACACACTCACAGATAGACACTCACTCGCAGATAGACACTCACTCGCAGATAGACACACACTCGCAGATAGACACACACTCGCAGATAGACACACACTCGCAGACACACTCGCAGATAGACACTCACTCGCAGATAGACACACACTCGCAGATAGATACACACTCACAGATAGACACTCACTCGCAGATAGACACTCACTCGCAGATAGACACACACTCGCAGATAGACACACACTCGCAGATAGATACACACACTCGCAGATAGACACACACTCATAGATAGACACTCACTCGCAGACAGACACACACTCGCAGATAGACACTCACTCGCAGATAGACACACACTCGCAGATAGATACACACACTCACAGATAGACACTCACTCGCAGATAGACACTCACTCGCAGATAGACACACACTCGCAGATAGACACACACTCGCAGATAGATACACACACTCGCAGATAGACACACACTCACAGATAGACACTCACTCGCAGACAGACACACACTCGCAGATAGACACTCACTCGCAGATAGACACACACTCGCAGATCGATACACACACTCGCAGATAGATACACACACTCGCAGATAGACACTACTCGCAGATAGACACTCACTCGCAGATAGACACTCACTCGCAGATAGACACACACTCGCAGATAGACACACACTCGCAGATAGACACACACTCGCAGATGGACACACACTCGCAGATAGACACTCACTCGCAGATAGACACACACTCGCAGATAGATACACACACTCACAGATAGACACTCACTCGCAGATAGACACTCACTCGCAGATAGACACACACTCGCAGATAGACACACACTCGCAGATAGATACACACACTCGCAGATAGACACTCACTCGCAGACAGACACACACTCGCAGATAGACACTCACTCGCAGATAGACACTCACTCGCAGATAGACACTCACTCGCAGACAGACACACACTCGCAGATAGACACACACTCGCAGGTAGACACTCACTCGCAGATAGACACACACTCGCTGAGACACACACTCATACACACTCGCAGACACACACTCGCAGACACACACTCGCAGACACATGCTCGCAGAGACACACACTCGCAGACAGACACACGTTCGCAGACAGACACTCACTCGCAGATAGACACACACTCACAGAAAGACACTCACTCGCTGAGACACACACTCACAGATAGACACACACTCGCAGATAGACACTCACTCACAGATAGACACTCACTCGCAGATAGACACTCGCTCGCAGATAGACACTCACTCGCAGATAGACACTCACTCGCAGATAGACACTCACTCGCAGATAAACACTCACTCGCAGATAGACACACACTCGCAGATAGACACACACTCGCAGATAGACACTCACTCGCAGATAGACACTCACTCGCAGATAGACACACACTCACAGATAGACACACACTCACAGATAGACACACACTCGCAGATAGACACACACTCACAGATAGACACTCACTCGCAGATAGACACACACTCGCAGATAGACACTCACTCGCAGATAGACACTCACTCGCTGAGACACACACTCACAGATAGACACTCACTCGCAGATAGACACTCACTCGCAGATAGACACACACTCGCAGATAGACACACACTCGCAGATAGACACTCACTCGCAGATAGACACTCACTCGCAGATAGACACACACCATAGACACTCACTCGCAGATAGACACTCACTCGCTGAGACACACTCGCAGATAGACACTCACTCACAGATAGACACACACTCGCAGATAGACACACACTCGCAGATAGACACTCACTCGCAGATAGACACTCACTCGCAGATAGACACACACTCGCAGATAGACACACACTCGCAGATAGACACTCACTCGCAGATAGACACACACTCGCAGATAGACACACACTCGCAGATAGACACTCACTCGCAGATAGACACACACTCGCAGAGACACACACTCACAGATAGACACTCACTCGCAGACAGACACACACAGACAGACACACACTCGCAGACAGACACACACTCGCAGATAGACACTCACAGACAGCCACACACTCGCAGATAGACACACACTCGCAGACAGACACACACTCGCAGACAGACACACACTCGCAGATAGACACACACTCGCAGATAGACACTCACTCGCAGATAGACACTCACTCGCAGATAGACACACACTCGCAGATAGACACTCACTCGCAGATAGACACTCACTCGCAGATAGACACACACTCGCAGATAGACACACACTCGCAGATAGACACTGTAGCGCACAAAGACTCCATGAGACGAATAGAGTGAAATCGATGAGGCTTTATTAAGCGTGTCTGTTCCCCCGCAGCTCGATAGTAAACTGGCCTGCGGGGGAAGACTCCGGCTTCTTATACTCCGCCTTCAGGGCGGAGCTAGAGGTCAACGGCCAACCAGGACCCGGGATCTGTCAGCCAATGACATTAGGGCTTCCAGTCCCACATGACCCCCAATACATACTACCACATTCACCCCTTGTCAAAAATGAACCCGGCGGGGTGATGCTTCGTATGGTGGTAAGGGTTTACAGGGCTGGTCCTGGGAGGAAAAAAAAACATTCACATGGCAATACAGTATTGTACAATTTCGTCCTGTTGCAACTATTTACAGAGGGTATGGAAAGAAAAGCAAAATGTTCTTGTGAAAAGTCCATATTTAGTTTTAGATCGACGCCACGAGTCGGTCGGGTGGTCTGGTCGTCCGTGTCGATCGCCTCGGCCCCGGTGGTGGTGGTGGTGCTTGTTCCGGTGTTGTCGCCTCCAGGAGCCTTACGGTTTCAGCTTGGGCTTTATTCTTGGTCGGTGCTGAGGGGAGGGGAACCGATCCTCCTGGGAAGGGGGCGGTCGCGGGGTGCGGCGGTGGCAGGAAGGGGGGGGGGGGTTGGGTTGATGGTGTCGGGGGGGTGTGCGTGTTGCCGGCGGGCGCCAGATCCCGCAGGGAGACCGTGTCCTGTCGGCCGTCGGGGTACTCCACGTAGGCGTACTGGGGGTTCGTGTGGAGGAGGTGAACCCTTTCGACCAACGGGTCCGCCTTATGTGCCCGCACATGCTTTCGGAGCAGGATGGGTTCTGGGGCCGCCAGCCAGGTTGGCAGCGACGTTCCAGAGGAGGACCTCCTAGGGAAAACAAGGAGACGCTCATGAGGCGTTTGATTAGTGCTCGTACATAATAACGACCGGATGGAGTGGAGAGCGTCCGGGAGGACCTCCTGCCACCGTGAAACTTGGAGGTCCCTGGACCGTAGGGCCAGTAGGACGGCCTTCCAGACCGTGCCGTTCTCCCTCTCTACTTGTCCGTTCCCCCGGGGGTTGTAGCTGGTCGTCCTGCTTGAGGCTATGCCCTTGCTGAGCAGGAACTGGCGCAGCTCGTCACTCATGAAAGAGGACCCCCTGTCGCTGTGGACGTATGCGGGGCAACCGAACTGTGTGAAGATGCTGTTCAGGGCTTTAATGACTGTGGCCGCGGTCATGTCAGAACAGGGAATGGCAAAAGGGAAGCGGGAGTATTCGTCCACCACATTAAGAAAGTATACGTTGCGGTCGGTGGAGGGGAGGGGCCCTTTGAAATCGAGACTGAGGCGTTCAAAGGGGGGGGAAGCCTTAATCAGGTGCGCACCATCCGGCCTGAAAAAATGCGGCTTGCATTCCGCGCAGATGTGGCAGTCCCTTGTGACTGTACGGACCTCCTCTAAAGAGTATGGGAGGTTGCGGGACTTTATAAAGTGGGAAAACCGAGTGACCCCCGGGTGGCAGAGGTCCTCGTGGAGGGTTTGGAGGCGGTCAATTTGTGCGTTGGCACATGTCCCGCGGGATAGGGCATCAGACGGCTCGTTCAGCTTTCCGGGACGATACAAGATCTCGTAGTTGAAGGTGGAGAGCTCGATCCTCCACCTTAAGATCTTGTCGTTTTTGATTTTGCCCCGCTGTGCATTATCGAACATGAAGGCTACCGACCGTTGGTCCGTGAGGAGAGTGAATCTCCTGCCGGCCAGGTAATGCCTCCAATGTTGCACAGCTTCCACTATGGCTTGGGCTTCCTTTTCCACTGAGGAGTGGCGGATTTCTGAGGCGTGGAGGGTCCGGGAGAAAAAGGCCACGGGTCTGCCCGCTTGGTTAAGGGTGGCCGCTAGAGCTATGTCGGAGGCGTCGCTCTCGACCTGGAAGGGGAGGGACTCGTCGATGGCGCGCATCGTGGCCTTTGCGATATCCGCTTTGATGCGGCTGAAGGCCTGGCAAGCCTCTGTCGACAGAGGGAAGGTCGTGGTCTGTATTAGGGGGCGGGCCTTGTCTGCGTACTGGGGGACCCACTGGGCGTAGTATGAAAAGAACCCCAAGCAGCCATTCAGGGCTTTTGGGCAGTGCGGGAGGGGGAATTCCATGAGTGCGCGCATACGTTCGGTGTCGGGGCCTATTATCCCATTGCGCACTACGTAGCCCAGAATGGCTAGCCGATCGGTGCTAAAAACGCACTTGTCCTCGTTGTACGTGAGGTTCAAGGCTTTGGCGGTCTGGAGGAATTTTTGGAGGTTGGCGTCGTGGTCCTGCTGGTCGTGGCCGCAGATGGTTACATTGTCGAGATACGGGAACGTGGCCCGCAACCCATGTTGATCAACCATTCGGTCCATCTCCCGTTGGAAGACCGAGACCCCGTTTGTGACGCCAAAAGGGACCCGTAGGAAATGGTATAATCGCCCGTCTGCCTCGAAGGCTGTGTACTTGCGGTCACTTGGGCGGATGGGGAGCTGATGGTAGGCGGACTTGAGGTCCACGGTGGAGAAGACTTTATATTGGGCAATCCGGTTGACCATGTCAGATATGCGGGGGAGAGGGTACGCGTCTAGTTGTGTGTACCTGTTGATGGTCTGGCTATAGTCAATGACCATCCTTTGTTTCTCCCCGGTCTTCACTACTACCACCTGCGCTCTCCAGGGACTATTGCTGGCCTGGATTATGCCCTCCTTTAGTAGCCGCTGGACTTCGGAGCGAATGAAGGTCCGGTCCTGGGCGCTGTACCGTCTGCTCCTAGTGGCGACGGGTTTGCAATCCGGGGTGAGGTTCGCAAACAAGGACGGGGGTTGCACCTTGAGGGTTGCGAGGCCGCAGATAGTGAGTGGGGGTATGGGGCCGCCGAATTTGAACGTAAGGCTCTGTAGATTGCATTGGAAATCTAATCCCAGCAAGGTGGGGGCACAGAGTTGGGGAAGGACGTTTAGTTTGTAGTTTTTGAACTCCCTCCCCTGCACCGTTAGGGTAACGATGCAGAATCCCTGGATCTGTAATGAGTGGGATCCTGCAGCTAGGGAAATCTTTTGTGCGCTGGGATAGGTGGTCAAGGAACAGCGTCTTACCGTGTCGGGGTGTATAAAGCTCTCCGTGCTCCCGGAGTCGACTAGGCATGGCGTCTCGTAGCCGTTTATTAGCACCGTTGTCGTCGTCTGGAGTGTCCGGGGCCGAGCTTGATCGAGCGTAATTGAAGCGAGCCGTGGTTGTAGTAGTGGAGTGGGGTCCGTTGTTGCCGTCCAAGATGGCGTCGGGGATGGACAAAATGGCCGCCCCCATACATCGCACGTGGCTGGGGGGTCACAAGATGGCGGCGGGGGTGGACAAAATGGCCACCCCCATGCGTCGTACAGGTCTGGGGCGGTCCAAGATGGCGGTGCCCCTCCTCCCCTCGTGGTGGCCGGGACCCAAAATGGCGGCGTCTGCGGGTCGCACATCGGCGCCCCTCCTCCCCTCATGGTGGCCGGGACCCAAAATGGTGGCGTCTGCGGGTCGCACATAGTGTGCTGGGGGGGCTGGGGAGCGCTAGGACGGCGAGCGCTGTCGGGGGTGTTTCGCCTGGCCGCAGAAATAACAGCGGGCGCCCCCGGTGCGACTCGGCATTTGGACCGCGCAAGCCTGTGGGGTGTCCGGGGGGGGGGGGGTGTAGGGGGTTTGCCGCGACGGGTACGTACGGGGCCCAATGGGTTGCCGCGCGGTCGGGGCTGTAGGCGCGGGTATTACGCGCGGCCACGTCTAGGGAGGCTGCTAGGGCCCGTGCCTCTGAGAGTCCTAGCGACTCTTTTTCTAGAAGTCTTTGGCGGATTTGGGAGGAATTCATACCTGCCACAAAAGCATCACGCATTAACATGTCCGTGTGTTCGTTTGCGTTCACCGGCGGGCAGCTGCAGGCTCGTCCCAAAATCAGCAGCGCGGCGTAGAATTCGTCCATCGATTCTCCGGGAGCTTGCCGTCTCGTCGCGAGCTGGTAGCGAACGTAGATTTGGTTAACTGGGCGGACATAGAGACTTTTCAGTGCTGCGAACGCCGTCTGGAAATCCTCCGAGTCTTCGATGAGGGAGAAAATCTCCGTGCTCACCCTCGAGTGCAGGACCTGCAGTTTTTGGTCTTCTGAGACCCGGCCGGTGGTCGCTCTGAGGTAGGCCTCGAAGCAAGTCTGCCAGTGCTTGAAGGCTGCTGCCGCGTTCACTGCGTGGGGGCTGATCCTCAGGCATTCCGGAATGATCCTGAGCTCAATAGTCCTTTTTTAGGCACGCTTAATAAATTGTAGCGCACAAAGACTCCGTGAGACGAACAGAGTGAAGTCGATGAGGCTTTATTAAGCGTGTCTGTTCCCCCGCAGCTCGATAGTAAACTGGCCTGCGGGGGAAGACTCCGGCTTCTTATACTCCGCCTTCAGGGCGGAGCCAGAGGTCAACGGCCAACCAGGACCCGGGATCTGTCAGCCAATGACATTAGGGCATCCAGTCCCACATGACCCCCAATACATACTACCACAGACACACTCACAGACAGACACACACTCGCAGATAGACACAAACTCACAGACAGACACACACTCGCAGATAGACACACACTCGCAGACAGACACACACTCGCAGATAGACACACACTCGCAGATAGGCACACACTCGCAGACACACACACACTCGCAGATAGACACACACTCGCAGATAGACACACTCACAGATAGACACTCACTCGCAGATAGACACACACTCGCAGACAGACACACACTCGCAGACAGACACACTCGCAGACAGACACACACTCGCAGATAGACACTCACTCGCAGATGGACACACACTCGCAGATAGACACACACTCGCAGACAGACACACTCGCAGACAGACACACACTCGCAGATAGACACTCACTCGCAGATGGACACACACTCGCAGATAGACACACACTCGCAGATAGACACTCACTCGCAGATAGACACACACTCGCAGATAGACACACACTCGCAGATAGACACTCACTCGCAGATAGACACACACTCACAGATAGACACTCACTCGCAGATAGACACTCACTCGCAGACACTCACTCGCAGATAGACACTCACTCGCAGATAGACACACACTCGCAGATAGACACAAACTCGCAGATAGACACTCACTCGCAGATAGACACTCACTCGCAGATAGACACTCACTCGCAGACAGACACACACTCGCAGATAGACACTCACTCGCAGATAGACACACACTCGCAGATAGACACTCACTCGCAGATAGACACTCACTCGCAGATAGACACTCACTCGCAGATAGACACTCACTCGCAGACAGACACACTCGCAGATAGTCACTCACTCGCAGATAGACACACACTCGCAGATAGACACTCACTCGCAGTTAGACACTCACTCACAGATAGACACACACTCGCAGATAGCCACACACTCGCAGACAGTCACACTCGCAGATAGACACTCACTCGCAGATAGACACACACTCGCAGATAGACACACACTCGCAGATAGACACACACTCGCAGATAGACACACACTCGCAGATAGACACTCACTCGCAGACAGACACACACTCACAGATAGACACACACTCGCAGATAGACACTCACTCGCAGACACTCACTCGCAGATAGACACTCACTCGCAGATAGACACACACTCGCAGATAGACACTCACTCGCAGATAGACACTCACTCGCAGATAGACACACACTCGCAGATAGACACTCACTCGCAGATAGACACTCACTCACAGATAAACACACACTCACAGATAGACACTCACTTGCAGATAGACACACTCGCAGATAGACACTCACTCGCAGATAGACACTCACTCGCAGATAGACACACACTCACAGATAGACACTCACTCGCAGATAGACACTCACTCGCAGATAGACACACACTCGCAGACAGACACACACTCGCAGATAGACACTCACTCGCAGATAGACACTCACTCGCAGATAGACACACACTCGCAGATAGACACACTCGCAGATAGACACTCACTCACAGATAGACACTCGCTCGCAGATAGACACTCACTCACAGATACACACACTCGCAGATAGACACTCACTCTCAGATAGACACTCACTCGCAGATAGACACTCACTCACAGATAGACACTCACTCGCAGATAGACACACACTCGCAGATAGACACTCACTCACAGATAGACACACACTCGCAGATACACACTCACTCGCAGATAGACACACACTCGCAGATAGACACTCACTCGCTGATAGACACACTCGCAGAAAGACACTCACCCGCAGATAGACACTCACTCGCAGATAGACACACACTCGCAGATAGACACACACTCGCAGATAGACACTCACTCGCAGATAGACACTCACTCGCAGAAAGACACACACCCGCAGATAGACACACACTCGCAGATAGACACTCACTCGCAGATAGACACACACTCGCAGATAGACACTCACTCGCAGATAGACACTCACTCGCAGAAAGACACACACCCGCAGATAGACACACACTCGCAGATAGACACTCACTCGCAGATAGACACTCACTCGCAGATAGACACACACTCGCAGATAGACACTCACTCGCAGATAGACACTCACTCGCAGATAGACACACACTCGCAGAAAGACACACACCCGCAGATAGACACTCACTCGCAGATAGACACTCACTCGCAGATAGACACTCACTCGCAGAAAGACACACACCCGCAGATAGACACACACTCGCAGATAGACACTCACTCGCAGACACTCACTCGCAGATAGACACTCACTCGCAGATAGACACTCACTCGCAGATAGACACTCACTCGCAGACACTCACTCGCAGATAGACACTCACTCGCAGATAGACACTCACTCGCAGATAGACACTCACTCGCAGATAGACACTCACTCGCAGACACTCACTCGCAGATAGACACTCACTCGCAGATAGACACTCACTCGCAGATAGACACTCACTCGCAGACACTCACTCGCAGATAGACACTCACTCGCAGACACTCACTCGCAGATAGACACACACTCGCAGATAGACACTCACTCGCAGATAGACACTCACTCGCAGATAGACACTCACTCGCAGACACTCACTCGCAGACAGACACTCACTCGCAGACACTCACTCGCAGATAGACACTCACTCGCAGATAGACACACACTCACAGATAGACACACACTCGCAGATAGACACACACTCACAGATAGACACACACTCGCAGATAGACACTCACTCGCAGATAGACACTCACTCGCAGATAGACACTCACTCGCAGATAGACACTCACTCACAGATAGACACTCACTCGCAGATAGACACACACTCACAGATAGACACTCACTCGCAGATAGACACACACTCGCAGATAGACACTCACTCACAGATAGACACTCACTCGCAGATAGACACACACTCACAGATAGACACTCACTCGCAGATAGACACTCACTCGCAGATAGACACTCACTCGCAGATAGACACTCACTCGCAGATAGACACACACTCACAGATAGACACACACTCGCAGATAGACACACACTCACAGATAGACACACACTCGCAGATAGACACTCACTCGCAGATAGACACACACTCGCAGATAGACACTCACTCGCAGATAGACACACACTCGCAGATAGACACTCACTCGCAGATAGACACTCACTCGCAGATAGACACTCACTCACAGATAGACACTCACTCGCAGATAGACACTCACTCGCAGATAGACACTCACTCGCAGATAGACACACACTCGCAGATAGACACTCACTCGCAGATAGACACTCACTCGCAGATAGACACTCACTCGCAGATAGACACTCACTCGCAGATAGACACACACTCGCAGATAGACACACACTCGCAGATAGACACACACTCGCAGATAGACACACACTCGCAGATAGACACACACTCGCAGATAGACACTCACTCGCAGACAGACACACACTCGCAGATAGACACTCACTCGCAGACAGACACACACTTGCAGACAGACACTCACTCGCAGACACTCACTCGCAGATAGACACTCACTCGCAGATAGACACTCACTCGCAGACAGACACACACTCGCAGAGACACTCACTCGCAGATAGACACTCACTCGCAGATAGACACTCACTCGCAGACAGACACACACTCGCAGATAGACACTCACTCGCAGATAGACACTCACTCGCAGATAGACACACACTCGCAGATAGACACTCACTCGCAGACAGACACACACTTGCAGACAGACACTCACTCGCAGACACTCACTCGCAGATAGACACTCACTCGCAGATAGACACTCACTCGCAGACAGACACACACTCGCAGAGACACTCACTCGCAGATAGACACTCACTCGCAGATAGACACTCACTCGCAGACAGACACACACTCGCAGATAGACACTCACTCGCAGATAGACATTCACTCGCAGATAGACACTCACTCGCAGATAGACACTCACTCGCAGACAGACACACACTCGCAGATAGACATTCACTCGCAGATAGACACTCACTCGCAGACAGACACACACTCGCAGATAGACACTCACTCGCAGACAGACACTCACTCGCAGACACACACTCGCAGATAGACACTCACTCGCAGACAGACACACACTTGCAGACAGACACTCACTCGCAGACAGACACTCACTCGCAGATAGACACTCACTCGCAGATAGACACTCACTCGCAGACAGACACACACTCGCAGAGACACTCACTCGCAGATAGACACTCACTCGCAGATAGACACTCACTCGCAGACAGACACACACTCGCAGATAGACACTCACTCGCAGATAGACATTCACTCGCAGATAGACACTCACTCGCAGATAGACACTCACTCGCAGACAGACACACACTCGCAGATAGACATTCACTCGCAGATAGACACTCACTCGCAGATAGACACTCACTCGCAGATAGACACTCACTCGCAGGTAGACACACACTCGCAGATAGACACTCACTCGCAGATAGACACTCACTCACAGATAGACACTCACTCGCAGATAGACACTCACTCGCAGATAGACACTCACTCGCAGATAGACACTCACTCGCAGATAGACACACACTCGCAGATAGACACTCACTCGCAGATAGACACACACTCACAGATAGACACACACTCACAGATAGACACTCACTCGCAGACACACACTCGCAGATAGACACTCACTCACAGATAGACACACACTCGCAGATACACACTCACTCGCAGATAGACACACACTCGCAGATAGACACTCACTCGCAGATAGACACACACTCGCAGACAGACACACACTCGCAGATAGACACTCACTCGCAGATAGACACACACTCGCAGACAGACACTCACTCGCAGAGAGACACACACTCGCAGATAGACACTCACTCGCAGATAGACACACACTCGCAGATAGACACTCACTCGCAGATAGACACTCACTCGCAGATAGACACTCACTCGCAGATAGACACACACTCGCAGATAGACACTCACTCGCAGATAGACACTCACTCGCAGATAGACACTCACTCGCAGATAGACACACACTCGCAGATAGACACTCACTCGCAGATAGACACTCACTCGCAGATAGACACTCACTCGCAGATAGACACTCACTCGCAGATAGACACACACTCGCAGATAGACACTCACTCGCAGATAGACACACACTCGCAGATAGACACTCACTCGCAGATAGACACTCACTCGCAGATAGACACTCACTCGCAGATAGACACACACTCGCAGATAGACACTCACTCGCAGATAGACACTCACTCGCAGATAGACACTCACTCGCAGATAGACACACACTCGCAGATAGACACTCACTCGCAGATAGACACTCACTCGCAGATAGACACACACTCGCAGATAGACACTCACTCGCAGACACTCACTCACAGATAGACACTCACTCGCAGATAGACACACACTCGCAGATAGACACTCACTCGCAGTTAGACACTCACTCGCAGATAGACACACACTCGCAGATAGACACTCACTCGCAGATAGACACTCACTCGCAGATAGACACTCACTCGCAGATAGACACACACTCGCAGATAGACACTCACTCGCAGATAGACATACTCGCAGATAGACACACACTCGCAGATAGACACACACTCGCAGATACACACTCACTCGCAGATAGACACACACTCGCAGATAGACACTCACTCGCAGATAGACACTCACTCGCAGATAGACACACACTCGCAGATAGACACTCACTCACAGATAGACACTCACTCGCAGATAGACACTCACTCGCAGATAGACACTCACTCGCAGATAGACACTCACTCGCAGATAGACACACACTCGCAGATAGACACTCACTCGCAGATAGACACACACTCACAGATAGACACACACTCACAGATAGACACTCACTCGCAGACACACACTCGCAGATAGACACTCACTCACAGATAGACACACACTCGCAGATACACACTCACTCGCAGATAGACACACACTCGCAGATAGACACTCACTCGCAGATAGACACACACTCGCAGATAGACACTCACTCGCAGACACACACTCGCAGATAGACACTCACTCACAGATAGACACACACTCGCAGATAGACACTCACTCGCAGATAGACACACACTCACAGATAGACACACACTCGCAGATAGACACACACTCGCAGATAGACACTCACTCGCAGATAGACACTCACTCGCAGATAGACACTCACTCGCAGATACACACTCACTCGCAGATAGACACACACTCGCAGATAGACACTCACTCGCAGATAGACACACACTCGCAGATAGACACTCACTCGCAGATACACACTCACTCGCAGATACACACTCACTCGCAGATACACACTCACTCACAGATACACACTCACTCGCAGATAGACACACACTCGCAGATAGACACTCACTCGCAGATAGACACACACTCGCAGATACACACTCACTCGCAGATAGACACACACTCGCAGATAGACACTCACTCGCAGATAGACACTCACTCACAGATAGACACTCACTCGCAGATAGACACACACTCGCAGATAGACACTCACTCGCAGATAGACACACACTCGCAGATAGACACACACTCGCAGATAGACACTCACTCGCAGATAGACACACACTCGCAGATAGACACTCACTCGCAGATAGACATACTCGCAGATAGACACTCACTCGCAGATAGACACTCACTCGCAGATAGACACTCACTCGCAGATAGACACACACTCGCAGATAGACACTCACTCACAGATAGACACACACTCGCAGATAGACACTCACTCACAGATAGACACTCACTCGCAGATAGACACTCACTCGCAGATAGACACTCACTCGCAGATAGACACACACTCACAGATAGACACACACTTACAGCTACACACTCACTCGCAGATAGACACTCACTCGCAGATAGACACTCGCAGATAGACACACACTCGCAGATAGACACTCACTCGCAGATAGACACTCACTCGCAGATAGACACACACTCGCAGATAGACACACACTTGCAGCTACACACTCACTCGCAGATAGACACTCACTCGCAGATAGACACTCACTCGCAGATAGACACTCACTCGCAGATAGACACTCACTCGCAGATAGACACTCACTCGCAGATAGACACTCACTCGCAGATAGACACACACTCGCAGATAGACACTCACTCGCAGATAGACACTCACTCGCAGATAGATACACACTCGCAGATAGACACTCACTCGCAGATAGACACACACTCGCAGATAGACACTCGCAGATAGACACACACTCGCAGATACACACTCACTCGCAGATAGACACACACTCGCAGATAGACACTCGCAGATAGACACACACTCGCAGATACACACACTCGCAGATAGACACTCACTCGCAGATACACACACTCGCATATACACACACTCGCAGATAGACACACACTCGCAGATAGACACTCACTCGCAGATACACACACTCGCAGATAGACAAACACTCGCAGATAGACACTCACTCGCAGATAGACACACACTCGCAGATAGACACACTCGCAGATAGACACACACTCGCAGATAGACACACACTCGCAGATAGACACACACTCGCAGATAGACACTCACTCGCAGATAGACACACACTCGCAGATATACACACACTCGCAGATAGACACTCACTCACAGATAGACACACACTCGCAGATAGACACACACTCGCAGATATACACACACTCGCAGATAGACACTCACTCGCAGATAGACACACACTCGCAGATAGACACACACTCGCAGATATACACACACTCGCAGATAGACACTCACTCGCAGATAGACACACACTCGCAGATAGACACACACTCGCAGATAGACACTCACTCGCAGATAGACACACACTCGCAGATAGACACTCACTCGCAGATAGACACTCACTCACAGATAGACACACACTCGCAGATAGACACTCACTCACAGATAGACACACACTCGCAGATAGACACACACTCGCAGATAGACACACACTCGCAGATAGACACTCACTCGCAGATAGACACTCACTCGCAGATAGACACTCACTCGCAGACACTCACTCGCAGATAGACACACACTCGCAGATAGACACACTCACAGATAGACACTCACTCGCAGATAGACACACACTCGCAGACAGACACACACTCGCAGACAGACACACACTCACAGATAGACACTCACTCGCAGATAGACACTCACTCGCAGATAGACACTCACTCGCAGATAGACACACACTCGCAGATAGACACACACTCGCAGATAGACACTCACTCGCAGATAGACACTCACTCGCAGATAGACACTCACTCGCAGATAGACACTCACTCGCAGATAGACACACACTCGCAGATAGACACACACTCGCAGATAGACACTCACTCGCAGATAGACACTCACTCGCAGATAGACACACACTCACAGATAGACACACACTCGCAGATAGACACTCACTCGCAGATAGACACTCACTCGCAGATAGACACTCACTCGCAGATAGACACACACTCGCAGATAGACACTCACTCGCAGATAGACACTCACTCGCAGATAGACACACACTCGCAGATAGACACTCACTCGCAGACACTCACTCACAGATAGACACTCACTCGCAGATAGACACACACTCGCAGATAGACACTCACTCGCAGATAGACACTCACTCGCAGATAGACACACACTCGCAGATAGACACTCACTCGCAGATAGACACTCACTCGCAGATAGACACTCACTCGCAGATAGACACACACTCGCAGATAGACACTCACTCGCAGATAGACATACTCGCAGATAGACACACACTCGCAGATAGACACACACTCGCAGATACACACTCACTCGCAGATAGACACACACTCGCAGATAGACACTCACTCGCAGATAGACACTCACTCGCAGATAGACACACACTCGCAGATAGACACTCACTCACAGATAGACACTCACTCGCAGATAGACACTCACTCGCAGATAGACACTCACTCGCAGATAGACACTCACTCGCAGATAGACACACACTCGCAGATAGACACTCACTCGCAGATAGACACACACTCACAGATAGACACACACTCACAGATAGACACTCACTCGCAGACACACACTCGCAGATAGACACTCACTCACAGATAGACACACACTCGCAGATACACACTCACTCGCAGATAGACACACACTCGCAGATAGACACTCACTCGCAGATAGACACACACTCGCAGATAGACACTCACTCGCAGACACACACTCGCAGATAGACACTCACTCACAGATAGACACACACTCGCAGATAGACACTCACTCGCAGATAGACACACACTCACAGATAGACACACACTCGCAGATAGACACACACTCGCAGATAGACACTCACTCGCAGATAGACACTCACTCGCAGATAGACACTCACTCGCAGATACACACTCACTCGCAGATAGACACACACTCGCAGATAGACACTCACTCGCAGATAGACACACACTCGCAGATAGACACTCACTCGCAGATACACACTCACTCGCAGATACACACTCACTCGCAGATACACACTCACTCACAGATACACACTCACTCGCAGATAGACACACACTCGCAGATAGACACTCACTCGCAGATAGACACACACTCGCAGATACACACTCACTCGCAGATAGACACACACTCGCAGATAGACACTCACTCGCAGATAGACACTCACTCACAGATAGACACTCACTCGCAGATAGACACACACTCGCAGATAGACACTCACTCGCAGATAGACACACACTCGCAGATAGACACACACTCGCAGATAGACACTCACTCGCAGATAGACACACACTCGCAGATAGACACTCACTCGCAGATAGACATACTCGCAGATAGACACTCACTCGCAGATAGACACTCACTCGCAGATAGACACTCACTCGCAGATAGACACACACTCGCAGATAGACACACACTCGCAGATAGACACTCACTCACAGATAGACACACACTCGCAGATAGACACTCACTCACAGATAGACACTCACTCGCAGATAGACACTCACTCGCAGATAGACACTCACTCGCAGATAGACACACACTCACAGATAGACACACACTTGCAGCTACACACTCACTCGCAGATAGACACTCACTCGCAGATAGACACTCGCAGATAGACACACACTCGCAGATAGACACTCACTCGCAGATAGACACTCACTCGCAGATAGACACACACTCGCAGATAGACACACACTTGCAGCTACACACTCACTCGCAGATAGACACTCACTCGCAGATAGACACTCACTCGCAGATAGACACTCACTCGCAGATAGACACTCACTCGCAGATAGACACTCACTCGCAGATAGACACTCACTCGCAGATAGACACACACTCGCAGATAGACACTCACTCGCAGATAGACACTCACTCGCAGATAGATACACACTCGCAGATAGACACTCACTCGCAGATAGACACACACTCGCAGATAGACACTCGCAGATAGACACACACTCGCAGATACACACTCACTCGCAGATAGACACACACTCGCAGATAGACACTCGCAGATAGACACACACTCGCAGATACACACACTCGCAGATAGACACTCACTCGCAGATACACACACTCGCATATACACACACTCGCAGATAGACACACACTCGCAGATAGACACTCACTCGCAGATACACACACTCGCAGATAGACAAACACTCGCAGATAGACACTCACTCGCAGATAGACACACACTCGCAGATAGACACACTCGCAGATAGACACACACTCGCAGATAGACACACACTCGCAGATAGACACACACTCGCAGATAGACACTCACTCGCAGATAGACACACACTCGCAGATATACACACACTCGCAGATAGACACTCACTCACAGATAGACACACACTCGCAGATAGACACACACTCGCAGATATACACACACTCGCAGATAGACACTCACTCGCAGATAGACACACACTCGCAGATAGACACACACTCGCAGATATACACACACTCGCAGATAGACACTCACTCGCAGATAGACACACACTCGCAGATAGACACACACTCGCAGATAGACACTCACTCGCAGATAGACACACACTCGCAGATAGACACTCACTCGCAGATAGACACTCACTCACAGATAGACACACACTCGCAGATAGACACTCACTCACAGATAGACACACACTCGCAGATAGACACACACTCGCAGATAGACACACACTCGCAGATAGACACTCACTCGCAGATAGACACTCACTCGCAGATAGACACTCACTCGCAGACACTCACTCGCAGATAGACACACACTCGCAGATAGACACACTCACAGATAGACACTCACTCGCAGATAGACACACACTCGCAGACAGACACACACTCGCAGACAGACACACACTCACAGATAGACACTCACTCGCAGATAGACACTCACTCGCAGATAGACACTCACTCGCAGATAGACACACACTCGCAGATAGACACACACTCGCAGATAGACACTCACTCGCAGATAGACACTCACTCGCAGATAGACACTCACTCGCAGATAGACACTCACTCGCAGATAGACACTCACTCGCAGATAGACACACACTCGCAGATAGACACACACTCGCAGATAGACACTCACTCGCAGATAGACACTCACTCGCAGATAGACACACACTCACAGATAGACACACACTCGCAGATAGACACTCACTCGCAGATAGACACTCACTCGCAGATAGACACTCACTCGCAGATAGACACACACTCGCAGATAGACACTCACTCGCAGATAGACACTCACTCACAGATAGGCACTCACTCGCAGACACTCACTCGCAGATAGACACTCACTCGCAGATAGACACACACTCGCAGATAGACACTCACTCGCAGATAGACACTCACTCACAGATAGACACACACTCGCAGATAGACACTCACTCGCAGATAGACACTCACTCGCAGATAGACACTCACTTGCAGATAGACACACACTCGCAGATAGACACACACTCACAGATAGACACACACTCGCAGATAGACACTCACTCGCAGATAGACACACACTCGCAGATAGACACTCACTCGCAGATAGACACTCACTCGCAGATAGACACACACTTGCAGATAGACACAAACTCGCAGATAGACACACACTCGCAGATAGACACTCACTCGCAGATAGACACTCACTCACAGATAGACACACACTCGCAGATAGACACTCACTCGCAGATAGACACACACTCACAGATAGACACTCACTCGCAGATAGACACACACTCGCAGATAGACACTCACTCGCACATAGACACACACTCGCAGATAGACACACACTCGCAGATAGACACTCACTCGCAGATAGACACACACTCGCAGATAGACACACACTCGCAGATAAACACACACTCGCAGATAGACACACACTCGCAGATAGACACTCACTCGCAGATAGACACACACTCGCAGATAGACACACACTCGCAGATAGACACTCACTCGCAGATAGACACTCACTCGCAGATAGACACACACTCGCAGATAGACACACACTCGCAGATAGACACTCACTCGCAGATAGACACTCACTCGCAGATAGACACTCACTCGCAGATAGACACACACTCGCAGATAGACACTCACTCGCAGATAGACACTCACTCACAGATAGACACACACTCGCAGATAGACACACACTCGCAGATAGACACACACTCGCAGATAGACACTCACTCGCAGATAGACACTCACTCGCAGATAGACACTCACTCGCAGATAGACACTCACTCGCAGATAGACACACACTCGCAGATAGACACTCACTCGCAGATAGACACTCACTCGCAGATAGACACTCACTCGCAGATAGACACTCACTCGCAGATAGACACACACTCGCAGATAGACACACACTCGCAGATAGACACACACTCGCAGATAGACACTCACTCGCAGATAGACACTCACTCGCAGATAGACACTCACTCGCAGATAGACACTCACTCGCAGATAGACACTCACTCGCAGATAGACACTCACTCGCAGATAGACACTCACTCGCAGATAGACACTCACTCGCAGATAGACACACACTCGCAGATAGACACTCACTCGCAGATAGACACTCACTCGCAGATAGACACTCACTCGCAGATAGACACTCACTCGCAGATAGATACACACTCGCAGATAGACACACACTCACAGATAGACACACACTAGCAGATAGACACACACTCGCAGATAGACACACACTCGCAGATAGACACACACTCGCAGATAGACACTCACTCGCAGATAGACACACACTCGCAGATAGACACTCACTCGCAGATAGACACTCACTCGCAGATAGACACTCACTCGCAGATAGACACACACTCGCAGATAGACACTCACTCACAGACACTCACTCGCAGATAGACACTCACTCGCAGATAGACACACACTCGCAGATAGACACACACTCGCAGATAGACACACACTCGCAGATAGACACTCACTCGCAGATAGACACACACTCGCAGATAGACACACACTCGCAGATAGACACCCACTCGCAGATAGACACTCACTCGCAGATAGACACACACTCGCAGATAGACACTCACTCGCAGATAGACACACACTCGCAGATAGACACTCACTCGCAGATAGACACTCACTCGCAGATAGACACACACTCGCAGATAGACACTCACTCGCAGATAGACACTCACTCGCAGATAGACACTCACTCGCAGATAGACACTCACTCGCAGATAGACACTCACTCGCAGATAGACACTCACTCGCAGATAGACACTCACTCGCAGATAGACACTCACTCGCAGATAGACACTCACTCGCAGATAGACACACACTCGCAGATAGACACACACTCGCAGATAGACACACACTCGCAGATAGACACACACTCGCAGATAGACACACACTCGCAGATAGACACACACTCGCAGATAGACACTCACTCGCAGATAGACACTCACTCGCAGATAGACACACACTCGCAGATAGACACACACTCGCAGATAGACACACACTCGCAGATAGACACACACTCGCAGATAGACACTCACTCGCAGATAGACACTCACTCGCAGATAGACACACACTCGCAGATAGACACTCACTCACAGATAGACACACACTCACAGATAGACACACACTCGCAGATAGACACTCACTCACAGATAGACACTCACTCGCAGATAGACACTCACTCACAGATAGACACTCACTCACAGATAGACACACACTCGCAGATAGACACTCACTCGCAGATAGACACACACTCGCAGATAGACACACACTCGCAGATAGACACACACTCGCAGATAGACACTCACTCGCAGATAGACACTCACTCGCAGATAGACACACACTCGCAGATAGACACTCACTCGCAGATAGACACTCACTCGCAGATAGACACTCACTCGCAGATAGACACACACTCGCAGATAGACACACACTCGCAGATAGACACACACTCGCAGATAGACACACTCGCAGATAGACACTCACTCGCAGATAGACACTCACTCACAGATAGACACTCACTCGCAGATAGACACACACTCACAGATAGACACTCACTCACAGATAGACACACACTCGCAGATAGACACACACTCACAGATAGACACTCACTCACAGATAGACACTCACTCGCAGATAGACACTCACTCGCAGATAGACACTCACTCGCAGATACACACTCGCAGATAGACACTCACTCGCAGATAGACACACACTCGCAGATAGACACTCACTCGCAGATAGACACACACTCGCAGATAGACACTCACTCGCAGATAGACACCCACTCGCAGATAGACACACACTCGCAGATAGACACTCACTCGCAGATAGACACTCACTCGCAGATACACACACTCGCAGATAGACACACACTCACAGATAGACACTCACTCACAGATAGACACTCACTCGCAGATAGACACACACTCGCAGATAGACACACACTCGCAGATAGACACACACTCGCAGATAGACACTCACTCGCAGATAGACACTCACTCGCAGATAGACACACACTCACAGATAGACACACACTCGCAGATAGACACTCACTCGCAGATAGACACTCACTCGCAGACAGACACTCACTCGCAGATAGACACACACTCGCAGATAGACACACACTCACAGATAGACACACACTCGCAGATAGACACACACTCACAGATAGACACTCACTCGCAGACACACACTCACAGATAGACACACACTCACAGAAAGACACTCACTCGCAGATAGACACACACTCACAGATAGACACTCACTCGCAGATAGACACTCACTCGCAGATAGACACTCACTCACAGATAGACACACACTCACAGATAGACACTCACTCGCAGATAGACACTCACTCGCAGATAGACACACACTCGCAGATAGACACTCACTCGCACATAGACACTCACTCGCAGATAGACACTCACTCGCAGATAGACACACACTCGCAGATAGACACTCACTCGCAGATAGACACTCACTCGCACATAGACACTCACTCGCAGATAGACACTCACTCGCAGATAGACACACACTCGCAGATAGACACTCACTCGCAGATAGACACACACTCGCAGATAGACACACACTCGCAGATAGACACTCACTCGCACATAGACACTCACTCGCAGATAGACACTCACTCGCAGATAGACACACACTCGCAGATAGACACACACTCGCAGATAGACACTCACTCGCAGATAGACATACTCGCAGATAGACACTCACTCGCAGATAGACACTCACTCGCAGATAGACACACACTCGCAGATAGACACTCACTCGCAGATAGACACTCACTCGCAGATAGACACACACTCGCAGATAGACACTCGCAGATAGACACACACTCGCAGATACACACTCACTCGCAGATAGACACACACTCGCAGATAGACACTCGCAGATAGACACACACTCGCAGATAGACACTCACTCGCAGATACACACACTCGCATATACACACACTCGCAGATAGACACTCACTCACAGATAGACACACACTCGCAGATAGACACACACTCGCAGACACACACTCGCAGATAGACACTCACTCGCAGACAGACACACACTCGCAGATAGACACTCACTCGCAGATACACACACTCGCAGATAGACACACACTCGCAGATAGACACTCACTCGCAGATAGACACACACTCGCAGATAGACACTCACTCGCAGATAGACACACACTCGCAGATAGACACTCACTCGCAGATAGACACACACTCGCAGATAGACACACACTCGCAGATAGACACACACTCGCAGATAGACACACACTCGCAGATAGACACACACTCGCAGATAGACACTCACTCGCAGATAGACACACACTCGCAGATAGACACACACTCGCAGATATACACACACTCGCAGATAGACACTCACTCGCAGATAGACACACACTCGCAGATAGACACTCACTCGCAGATAGACACTCACTCGCAGATAGACACTCACTCGCAGATAGACACACACTCACAGATAGACACACACTCGCAGATAGACACACACTCGCAGATAGACACACACTCGCAGATAGACACTCACTCGCAGATAGACACTCACTCGCAGATAGACACACACTCGCAGATAGACACACACTCGCAGATAGACACACACTCGCAGATAGACACACACTCGCAGATAGACACACACTCGCAGATAGACACTCACTCGCAGATAGACACACACTCGCAGATAGACACACACTCGCAGATAGACACACACTCGCAGATAGACACTCACTCGCAGATAGACACACACTCGCAGATAGACACTCACTCGCAGATAGACACACACTCGCAGATAGACACTCACTCGCAGATAGACACACACTCGCAGATAGACACACACTCGCAGATAGACACTCACTCGCAGATAGACACACACTCGCAGATAGACACTCACTCGCAGATAGACACTCACTCACAGATAGACACACACTCGCAGATAGACACTCACTCACAGATAGACACACACTCGCAGATAGACACACACTCGCAGATAGACACACACTCGCAGATAGACACTCACTCGCAGATAGACACTCACTCGCAGATAGACACTCACTCGCAGACACTCACTCGCAGATAGACACACACTCGCAGATAGACACACTCACAGATAGACACTCACTCGCAGATAGACACACACTCGCAGACAGACACACACTCGCAGACAGACACACACTCACAGATAGACACTCACTCGCAGATAGACACTCACTCGCAGATAGACACTCACTCGCAGATAGACACTCACTCGCAGATAGACACACACTCGCAGATAGACACTCACTCGCAGATAGACACACACTCGCAGATAGATACACACACTCACAGATAGACACTCACTCGCAGATAAACACTCACTCGCAGATAGACACACACTCACAGATAGACACACACTCGCAGATAGACACTCACTCGCAGATAGACACTCACTCACAGATAGGCACTCACTCGCAGACACTCACTCGCAGATAGACACTCACTCGCAGATAGACACTCACTCGCAGATAGACACACACTCGCAGATAGACACACACTCGCAGATAGACACACACTCGCAGATAGACACACACTCGCAGATAGACACTCACTCGCAGATAGACACTCACTCGCAGATAGACACACACTCGCAGATAGACACACACTCGCAGATAGACACACACTCGCAGATAGACACACACTCGCAGATAGACACTCACTCGCAGATAGACACACACTCGCAGATAGACACACACTCGCAGATAGACACACACTCGCAGATAGACACACACTCGCAGATAGACACACACTCGCAGATAGACACTCACTCGCAGATAGACACTCACTCGCAGATAGACACTCACTCGCAGATAGACACACACTCGCAGATAGACACTCACTCGCAGATAGACACTCACTCGCAGATAGACACACACTCGCAGATAGACACTCACTCACAGATAGGCACTCACTCGCAGACACTCACTCGCAGATAGACACACACTCGCAGACAGACACACACTCACTCGCAGACACTCACTCGCAGATAGACACTCACTCGCAGATAGACACTCACTCGCAGATAGACACACACTCGCAGATAGACACACACTCGCAGATAGACACACACTCGCAGATAGACACTCACTCGCAGATAGACACTCACTCGCAGATAGACACTCACTCACAGATAGGCACTCACTCGCAGACACTCACTCGCAGATAGACACTCACTCGCAGATAGACACACACTCGCAGATAGACACTCACTCGCAGATAGACACTCACTCACAGATAGACACACACTCGCAGATAGACACTCACTGGCAGATAGACACACACTCGCAGATAGACACACACTCGCAGATAGACACTCACTCGCAGACAGACACTCACTCGCAGATAGACACTCACTCGCAGATAGACACTCACTCGCAGATAGACACTCACTCGCAGATAGACACACACTCGCAGATAGACACACACTCACAGATAGACACACACTCGCAGATAGACACTCACTCGCAGATAGACACTCACTCACAGATAGGCACTCACTCGCAGATAGACACACACTCACAGATAGACACTCACTCGCAGATAGACACACACTCACAGATAGACACACACTCGCAGATAGACACTCACTCGCAGATAGACACTCACTCGCAGATAGACACACACTCACAGATAGACACACACTCGCAGATAGACACTCACTCGCAGATAGACACTCACTCGCAGATAGACACTCACTCGCAGATAGACACTCACTCGCAGATAGACACTCACTCGCAGATAGACACTCACTCGCAGACAGACACTCACTCGCAGATAGACACTCACTCGCAGATAGACACACACTCGCAGATACACACTCACTCGCAGATAGACACTCACTCGCAGATAGACACTCACTCGCAGACAGACACTCACTCGCAGATAGACACTCACTCGCAGACAGACACTCACTCGCAGATAGACACTCACTCGCAGATAGACACCCACTCGCAGATAGACACACACTCGCAGATAGACACACACTCGCAGATAGACACACACTCGCAGATAGACACACACTCGCAGATAGACACTCACTCGCAGATAGACACTCACTCGCAGACAGACACTCACTCGCAGATAGACACTCACTCGCAGACAGACACTCACTCGCAGATAGACACTCACTCGCAGATAGACACCCACTCGCAGATAGACACACACTCGCAGATAGACACACACTCGCAGATAGACACACACTCGCAGATAGACACACACTCGCAGATAGACACACACTCGCAGATAGACACTCACTCACAGATAGACACTCACTCGCAGATAGACACACACTCGCAGATAGACACTCACTCGCAGATAGACACTCACTCACAGATAGACACACACTCGCAGATAGACACTCGCTCGCAGATAGACACCCACTCGCAGATAGACACTCACTCGCAGATAGACACACACTCGCAGATAGACACACTCGCAGACAGACACACACTCGCAGATAGACACTCGCTCGCAGATAGACACCCACTCGCAGATAGACACTCACTCGCAGATAGACACACACTCGCAGATAGACACACTCGCAGACAGACACTCACTCGCAGACAGACACTCACTCGCAGATAGACACTCACTCGCAGATACACACTCGCAGATAGACACTCACTCGCAGATAGACACTCACTCGCAGATGGACACTCACTCGCAGATAGACACTCACTCGCAGATAGACACTCACTCGCAGATAGACACACACTCACAGATAGACACACACTCGCAGATAGACACTCACTCGCAGATAGACACACACTCGCAGACAGACACTCACTCGCAGATAGACACACACTCGCAGATAGACACACACTCACAGATAGACACACACTCGCAGATAGACACACACTCACAGATAGACACTCACTCGCAGATAGACACTCACTCGCAGATAGACACTCACTCGCAGACAGACACTCACTCGCAGATAGACACACACTCGCAGATAGACACACACTCACAGATAGACACACACTCGCAGATAGACACACACTCACAGATAGACACTCACTCGCAGACACACACTCGCAGATAGACACACACTCGCAGATAGACACACACTCACAGATAGACACACACTCGCAGATAGACACTCACTCGCAGACAGACACTCACTCGCAGATAGACACACACTCGCAGATAGACACACACTCACAGATAGACACACACTCGCAGATAGACACACACTCACAGATAGGCACTCACTCGCAGACACTCACTCGCAGATAGACACACACTCGCAGACAGACACACACTCACAGATAGACACACACTCACAGATAGACACTCACTCGCAGATAGACACACACTCGCAGATAGGCACTCACTCGCAGACACTCACTCGCAGATAGACACACACTCGCAGACAGACACACACTCGCAGATAGACACTCACTCGCAGATAGACACTCACTCACAGATAGACACACACTCGCAGATAGACACTCACTCGCAGATAGACACTCACTCGCAGATAGACACTCACTCGCAGATAGACACTCACTCGCAGACAGACACACACTCGCAGATAGACACTCACTCGCAGATAGACACACAATCGCAGATAGACACTCACTCGCAGGTAGACACACACTCGCAGATAGACACACACTCGCAGATAGACACACACTCGCAGATAGACACTCACTCGCAGATAGACACACACTCGCAGATAGACACACACTCGCAGATAGACACTCACTCGCAGATAGACACACATTCGCAGATAGACACACACTCACAGATAGACACACACTTGCAGATAGACACACACTCGCAGATAGACACACACTCGCAGATAGACACACACTCGCAGATAGACACTCACTCGCAGATAGACACACACTCGCAGATAGACACACACTCGCAGATAGACACTCACTCGCAGATAGACACACACTCGCAGATAGACACACTCGCAGATAGACACACACTCGCAGATAGACACTCACTCGCAGATAGACACTCGCAGATAGACACTCACTCGCAGATAGACACTCACTCGCAGATAGACACTCACTCGCAGATAGACACTCACTCGCAGATAGACACTCACTCGCAGATAGACACACACTCGCAGATAGACACTCACTCGCAGATAGACACACACTCGCAGATAGACACTCACTCGCAGATAGACACTCACTCGCAGATAGACACTCACTTGCAGATAGACACACACTCACAGATAGACACACTCTCGCAGATAGACACTCACTCGCAGATAGACACACACTCGCAGATAGACACACACTCGCAGATAGACACTGACTCGCAGATAGACACTCACTCGCAGATAGACACTCACTCGCAGATAGACACTCACTCGCAGATAGACACACACTCGCAGACACACTCGCAGATAGACACTCACTCGCAGATAGACACTCACTCGCAGATAGACACTCACTCGCAGATAGACACTCACTTGCAGATAGACACACACTCACAGATAGACACACTCTCGCAGATAGACACTCACTCGCAGATAGACACACACTCGCAGATAGACACACACTCGCAGATAGACACTCACTCGCAGATAGACACTCACTCGCAGATAGACACACACTCGCAGATAGACACTCACTCGCAGATAGACACACACTCGCAGATAGACACACACTCACAGATAGACACTCACTTGCAGATAGACACACACTCACAGATAGACACACTCGCAGATAGACACACACTCGCAGATAGACACACACTCGCAGATAGACACACACTCACAGATAGACACACACTCGCAGATAGACACACTCGCAGATAGACACACACTCGCAGATAGACACACACTCGCAGATAGACACACACTCACAGATAGACACTCACTCGCAGATAGACACACACTCGCAGATAGACACACACTCGCAGATAGACACACACTCGCAGATAGACACTCACTCGCAGATAGACACTCACTCGCAGATAGACACTCACTCGCAGATAGACACACACTCGCAGATAGACACACACTCGCAGATAGACACTCACTCGCAGATAGACACACACTCGCAGATAGACACTCACTCGCAGATAGACACACACTCGCAGATAGACACTCACTCGCAGATAGACACTCACTCGCAGATAGACACACACTCGCAGATAGACACACACTCACAGATAGACACACACTCACAGATAGACACTCACTCGCAGATAGACACACACTCGCAGATAGACACACACTCGCAGATAGACACACACTCACAGATAGACACACACTCGCAGATAGACACACACTCGCAGACAGACACACACTCACAGATAGACACTCACTCGCAGATAGACACTCACTCGCAGATAGACACTCACTCGCAGATAGACACACACTCGCAGATAGACACACACTCGCAGATAGACACTCACTCGCAGATAGACACACACTCGCAGATAGACACTCACTCGCAGATAGACACTCACTCACAGATAGGCACTCACTCGCAGACACTCACTCGCAGATAGACACTCACTCGCAGATAGACACACACTCGCAGATAGACACTCACTCGCAGATAGACACTCACTCGCAGATAGACACTCACTCACAGATAGGCACTCACTCGCAGACACTCACTCGCAGATAGACACTCACTCGCAGATAGACACACACTCGCAGATAGACACTCACTCGCAGATAGACACTCACTCGCAGATAGACACTCACTCGCAGATAGACACACACTCGCAGATAGACACACACTCGCAGATAGATACACACTCGCAGATAGACACTCACTCGCAGATAGACACACACTCGCAGATAGACACTCACTCGCAGATAGACACACACTCGCAGATAGACACACACTCGCAGACAGACACTCACTCACAGATAGACACTCACTCGCAGATAGACACTCACTCGCAGATACACACTCGCAGATAGACACACACTCGCAGATAGACACTCACTCACAGATAGACACACACTCGCAGATAGACACTCACTCACAGATAGACACACACTCGCAGATAGACACTCACTCACAGATAGACACACACTCGCAGATAGACACTCACTTGCAGATAGACACACACTCGCAGATAGACACACACTCGCAGATAGACACTCACTCGCAGATAGGCACACACTCGCAGATAGACACACACTCGCAGATAGACACTCACTCGCAGATAGACACACACTCACAGATAGATACACACTCGCAGACACTCACTCGCAGACACACACTCGCAGATAGACACACACTCGCAGATAGACACACACTCGCAGATAGACACTCACTCGCAGATAGACACACTCGCAGATAGACACACACTCGCAGATAGACACTCACTCGCAGATAGACACTCACTCGCAGATAGACACTCACTCGCAGATAGACACACTCGCAGATAGACACACACTCGCAGATAGACACTCACTCGCAGATAGACACTCACTCGCAGATAGACACTCACTCACAGATAGACACTCACTTGCAGATAGACACACACTCACAGATAGACACACTCTCGCAGATAGACACTCACTCGCAGATAGACACACACTCGCAGATAGACACACACTCGCAGATAGACACTCACTCGCAGATAGACACTCACTCGCAGATAGACACTCACTCGCAGATAGACACTCACTCGCAGATAGACACACACTCGCAGACACACTCGCAGATAGACACTCACTCGCAGATAGACACTCACTCGCAGATAGACACTCACTCGCAGATAGACACTCACTTGCAGATAGACACACACTCACAGATAGACACACTCTCGCAGATAGACACTCACTCGCAGATAGACACACACTCGCAGATAGACACACACTCGCAGATAGACACTCACTCGCAGATAGACACTCACTCGCAGATAGACACACACTCGCAGATAGACACTCACTCGCAGATAGACACACACTCGCAGATAGACACACACTCACAGATAGACACTCACTTGCAGATAGACACACACTCACAGATAGACACACTCGCAGATAGACACACACTCGCAGATAGACACACACTCGCAGATAGACACACACTCACAGATAGACACACACTCGCAGATAGACACACTCGCAGATAGACACACACTCGCAGATAGACACACACTCGCAGATAGACACACACTCACAGATAGACACTCACTCGCAGATAGACACACACTCGCAGATAGACACACACTCGCAGATAGACACTCACTCGCAGATAGACACTCACTCGCAGATAGACACTCACTCGCAGATAGACACACACTCGCAGATAGACACACACTCGCAGATAGACACTCACTCGCAGATAGACACACACTCGCAGATAGACACTCACTCGCAGATAGACACACACTCGCAGATAGACACTCACTCGCAGATAGACACTCACTCGCAGATAGACACACACTCGCAGATAGACACACACTCACAGATAGACACACACTCACAGATAGACACTCACTCGCAGATAGACACACACTCGCAGATAGACACACACTCGCAGATAGACACACACTCACAGATAGACACACACTCGCAGATAGACACACACTCGCAGACAGACACACACTCACAGATAGACACTCACTCGCAGATAGACTCTCACTCGCAGATAGACACACACTCGCAGATAGACACACACTCGCAGATAGACACTCACTCGCAGATAGACACACACTCGCAGATAGACACTCACTCGCAGATAGACACTCACTCACAGATAGGCACTCACTCGCAGACACTCACTCGCAGATAGACACTCACTCGCAGATAGACACACACTCGCAGATAGACACTCACTCGCAGATAGACACTCACTCGCAGATAGACACTCACTCACAGATAGGCACTCACTCGCAGACACTCACTCGCAGATAGACACTCACTCGCAGATAGACACACACTCGCAGATAGACACTCACTCGCAGATAGACACTCACTCGCAGATAGACACTCACTCGCAGATAGACACACACTCGCAGATAGACACACACTCGCAGATAGATACACACTCGCAGATAGACACTCACTCGCAGATAGACACACACTCGCAGATAGACACTCACTCGCAGATAGACACACACTCGCAGATAGACACACACTCGCAGACAGACACTCACTCACAGATAGACACTCACTCGCAGATAGACACTCACTCGCAGATACACACTCGCAGATAGACACACACTCGCAGATAGACACTCACTCACAGATAGACACACACTCGCAGATAGACACTCACTCACAGATAGACACACACTCGCAGATAGACACTCACTCACAGATAGACACACACTCGCAGATAGACACTCACTCACAGATAGACACACACTCGCAGATAGACACTCACTTGCAGATAGACACACACTCGCAGATAGACACACACTCGCAGATAGACACTCACTCGCAGATAGGCACACACTCGCAGATAGACACACACTCGCAGATAGACACTCACTCGCAGATAGACACACACTCACAGATAGATACACACTCGCAGACACTCACTCGCAGACACACACTCGCAGATAGACACACACTCGCAGATAGACACACACTCGCAGATAGACACTCACTCGCAGATAGACACACTCGCAGATAGACACACACTCGCAGATAGACACTCACTCGCAGATAGACACTCACTCGCAGATAGACACTCACTCGCAGATAGACACACTCGCAGATAGACACACACTCGCAGATAGACACTCACTCGCAGATAGACACTCACTCGCAGATAGACACTCACTCACAGATAGGCACTCACTCGCAGATAGACACACACTTGCAGATAGACACAAACTCGCAGATAGACACACACTCGCAGATAGACACACACTCGCAGATAGACACTCACTCGCACATAGACACACACTCGCAGATAGACACACACTCGCAGATAGACACTCACTCGCACATAGACACACACTCGCAGATAGACACACACTCGCAGATAGACACACACTCGCAGATAGACACACACTCGCAGATAGACACTCACTCGCAGATAGATACACACTCGCAGATAGACACACACTCACAGATAGACACACACTTGCAGATAGACACACACTCGCAGATAGACACACACTCGCAGATAGACACACACTCGCAGATAGACACTCACTCGCAGATAGACACACACTCGCAGATAGACACACACTCGCAGATAGACACTCACTCGCAGATAGACACACACTCGCAGATAGACACACTCGCAGATAGACACTCACTCGCAGATAGACACTCACTCGCAGATACACACTCGCAGATAGACACTCACTCGCAGATAGACACTCACTCGCAGATAGACACACACTCCCAGATAGACACCCACTCGCAGGTAGACACACACTCATAGATAGACACTCACTCACAGATAGACACACACTCGCAGATAGACACCCACTCGCAGGTAGACACACACTCATAGATAGACACACACTCGCAGATAGACACACACTCGCAGATAGACACTCACTCGCAGATAGACACCCACTCGCAGATAGACACACACTCGCAGATAGACACCCACTCGCAGATAGACACACACTCGCAGATAGACACTCACTCGCAGATAGACACACACTCGCAGATAGACACTCACTCGCAGATAGACACTCACTCGCAGATAGACACACACTCACAGATAGACACACACTCGCAGATAGACACTCACTCGCAGATAGACACTCACTCGCAGACAGACACTCACTCGCAGATAGACACACACTCGCAGATAGACACACACTCACAGATAGACACACACTCGCAGATAGACACACACTCACAGATAGACACTCACTCGCAGACACACACTCACAGATAGACACACACTCACAGATAGACACTCACTCGCAGATAGACACACACTCACAGATAGACACACACTTGCAGCTACACACTCACTCGCAGATAGACACTCACTCGCAGATAGACACACACTCGCAGATAGACACTCACTCGCAGATAGACATACTCGCAGATAGACACTCACTCGCAGATAGACACTCACTCGCAGATAGACACACACTCGCAGATAGACATACTCGCAGATAGACACTCACTCGCAGATAGACACACACTCGCAGATAGACACTCACTCGCAGATAGACATACTCGCAGATAGACACTCACTCGCAGATAGACACACACTCGCAGATAGACACACACTCGCAGATAGACACTCACTCGCAGATAGACACACACTCGCAGATAGACACTCACTCGCAGATAGACACTCACTCGCAGATAGACACTCACTCGCAGATAGACACACACTCGCAGATAGACACTCGCAGATAGACACACACTCGCAGATACACACTCACTCGCAGATAGACACACACTCGCAGATAGACACTCGCAGATAGACACACACTCGCAGATACACACACTCGCAGATAGACACTCACTCGCAGATACACACACTCGCATATACACACACTCGCAGATAGACACACACTCGCAGATAGACACTCACTCGCAGATACACACACTCGCAGATAGACAAACACTCGCAGATAGACACTCACTCGCAGATAGACACACACTCGCAGATAGACACACACTCGCAGATAGACACACACTCGCAGATAGACACACACTCGCAGATATACACACACTCGCAGATAGACACTCACTCGCAGATAGACACACACTCGCAGATAGACACACACTCGCAGATAGACACTCACTCGCAGATAGACACACACTCGCAGATAGACACTCACTCGCAGATAGACACTCACTCACAGATAGACACACACTCGCAGATAGACACTCACTCACAGATAGACACACACTCGCAGATAGACACACACTCGCAGATAGACACACACTCGCAGATAGACACTCACTCGCAGATAGACACTCACTCGCAGATAGACACTCACTCGCAGACACTCACTCGCAGATAGACACACACTCGCAGATAGACATACACTCGCAGATAGACACACACTCACAGATAGACACTCACTCGCAGATAGACACTCACCCGCAGATAGACACACACTCGCAGATAGACACACACTCACAGATAGACACTCACTCGCAGATAGACACTCACTCGCAGATAGACACTCACTCGCAGATAGACACACACTCACAGATAGACACTCACTCGCAGATAGACACTCACTCGCAGATAGACACTCACTCACAGATAGACACTCACTCGCAGATAGACACTCACTCGCAGATAGACACTCACCCGCAGATAGACACACACTCGCAGACAGACACACACTCGCAGACAGACACACACTCGCAGACAGACACTCACTCGCAGATAGACACACACTCGCAGATAGACACTCACTCGCAGATAGACACACACTAGCAGATAGACACTCACTCGCAGATAGACACACACTCGCAGACAGACACACACTCGCAGACAGACACACACTCACAGATAGACACTCACTCGCAGATAGACACTCACTCGCAGATAGACACTCACTCGCAGATAGACACACACTCGCAGATAGACACTCACTCGCAGATAGACACACACTCGCAGATAGACACTCACTCGCAGATAGACACTCACTCGCAGATAGACACACACTCGCAGATAGACACTCACTCACAGATAGACACTCACTCGCAGATAGACACTCACTCGCAGATAGACACACACTCACAGATAGGCACTCACTCGCAGACACTCACTCGCAGATAGACACTCACTCGCAGATAGACACTCACTCACAGATAGGCACTCACTCGCAGACACTCACTCGCAGATAGACACTCACTCGCAGAGAGACACTCACTCGCAGATAGACACACACTCGCAGATAGACACACACTCGCAGATAGACACACACTCGCAGATAGACACACACTCGCAGATAGACACTCACTCGCAGATAGACACACACTCGCAGATAGACACTCACTCACAGATAGACACACACTCGCAGATAGATACACACTCGCAGGTAGACACTCACTCGCAGATAGACACTCACTCGCAGATAGACACTCACTCGCAGATAGACACACACTCGCAGATAGACACACACTCGCAGATAGACACACACTCGCAGATAGACACTCACTCGCAGATAGACACTCACTCGCAGATAGACACTCACTCGCAGATAGACACACACTCGCAGATAGACACTCACTCGCAGATAGACACTCACTCGCAGATAGACACACACTCGCAGATAGACACTCACTCGCAGATAGACACACACTCGCAGATAGACACACACTCGCAGATAGACACTCACTCGCAGATAGACACACACTCGCAGATAGACACTCACTCGCAGATAGACACACACTCGCAGATAGACACTCACTCGCAGATAGACACACACTCGCAGATAGACACTCACTCGCAGATAGACACTCACTCACAGATAGGCACTCACTCGCAGACACTCACTCGCAGATAGACACTCACTCGCAGATAGACACACACTCGCAGATAGACACTCACTCGCAGATAGACACTCACTCGCAGATAGACACACACTCGCAGATAGACACACACTCGCAGATAGACACTCACTCGCAGATAGACACTCACTCGCAGATAGACACTCACTCGCAGATAGACACTCACTCGCAGATAGACACACACTCGCAGATAGACACTCACTCGCAGATAGACACACACTCGCAGATAGACACTCGCAGATAGACACACACTCGCAGATAGACACTCACTCGCAGATAGACACTCACTCGCAGATAGACACTCACTCGCAGATAGACACACACTCGCAGATAGACACTCACTCGCAGATAGACACACACTCGCAGATAGACACTCACTCGCAGATAGACACTCACTCACAGATAGGCACTCACTCGCAGACACTCACTCGCAGATAGACACTCACTCGCAGATAGACACACACTCGCAGATAGACACACACTCGCAGATAGACACTCACTCGCAGATAGACACTCACTCGCAGATAGACACTCACTCGCAGACAGACACTCACTCGCAGATAGACACACACTCGCAGATAGACACACACTCGCAGATAGACACTCACTCGCAGATAGACACACACTCGCAGATAGACACTCACTCGCAGATAGACACTCACTCGCAGATAGACACTCACTCGCAGATAGACACTCACTCGCAGATAGACACACACTCGCAGATAGACACTCACTCGCAGATAGACACTCACTCGCAGATAGACACACACTCGCAGATAGACACTCACTCGCAGATAGACACTCACTCGCAGATAGACACTCACTCGCAGATAGACACACACTCGCAGATAGACACTCACTCGCAGATAGACACTCACTCACAGATAGGCACTCACTCGCAGACACTCACTCGCAGATAGACACTCACTCGCAGATAGACACTCACTCGCAGATAGACACTCACTCGCAGATAGACACTCACTCACAGATAGGCACTCACTCGCAGACACTCACTCGCAGATAGACACTCACTCGCAGATAGACACACACTCGCAGATAGACACTCACTCGCAGATAGACACTCACTCGCAGATAGACACACACTCGCAGATAGACACACACTCGCAGATAGACACACACTCGCAGATAGACACACACTCGCAGATAGACACTCACTCGCAGATAGACGCTCACTCGCAGATAGACACTCACTTGCAGATAGACACACACTCGCAGATAGACACTCACTCGCAGATAGACACACACTCGCAGATAGACACTCACTCGCAGATAGACACTCACTCACAGATAGGCACTCACTCGCAGACACTCACTCGCAGATAGACACACACTCGCAGATAGACACTCACTCGCAGATAGACACACACTCGCAGATAGGCACTCACTCGCAGATAGACACTCACTCACAGATAGACACACACTCGCAGATAGACACTCACTTGCAGATAGACACACACTCGCATATAGACACTCACTCGCAGATAGACACTCACTCGCAGATAGACACACACTTGCAGATAGACACAAACTCGCAGATAGACACTCACTCGCAGATAGACACACACTTGCAGATAGACACAAACTCGCAGATAGACACTCACTCGCAGATAGACACTCACTCGCAGATACACACTCACTCGCAGATAGACACACACTCGCAGATAGACACTCACTCGCAGATAGACACACACTCGCAGATAGACACTCACTCGCAGATAGACACACACTCGCAGATAGACACACACTCGCAGATAGACACACACTCGCAGATAGACACTCACTTGCAGATAGACACACACTCGCAGATAGACACTCACTCGCAGATAGACACTCACTCGCAGATAGACACACACTTGCAGATAGACACAAACTCGCAGATAGACACTCACTCGCAGATAGACACACACTTGCAGATAGACACAAACTCGCAGATAGACACTCACTCGCAGATAGACACTCACTCGCAGATAGACACTCACTCGCAGATAGACACACACTCGCAGATAGACACTCACTCGCAGATAGGCACACACTCGCAGATAGACACTCACTCGCAGATAGACACACACTCGCAGATAGACACTCACTCGCAGATAGACACACACTCGCAGATAGACACTCACTCGCAGATAGACACACACTCGCAGATAGACACACACTCGCAGATAGACACACACTCGCAGATAGACACACACTCGCAGATAGACACACTCGCAGATAGACACACACTCGCAGATAGACACTCACTCGCAGATAGACACACACTCGCAGATAGACACACTCGCAGATAGACACACACTCGCAGATAGACACTCACTCGCAGATAGACACTCACTCGCAGATAGACACACACTCGCAGATAGACACTCACTCGCAGATAGACACTCACTCGCAGATAGACACTCACTTGCAGATAGACACACACTCGCAGATAGACACTCACTCGCAGATAGACACACACTCGCAGATAGACACTCACTCGCAGATACACACTCACTCGCAGATAGACACACACTCGCAGATAGACACTCACTCGCAGATACACACTCACTCGCAGATACACACTCACTCGCAGATAGACACTCACTCGCAGATACACACTCACTCGCAGATAGACACACACTCGCAGACACTCACTCGCAGATAGACACACACTCGCAGATAGACACTCACTCGCAGATAGACACTCACTCGCAGATAGACACTCACTCGCAGATAGACACTCACTCGCAGATAGACACTCACTCGCAGATAGACACTCACTTGCAGATAGACACACACTCGCAGATAGACACTCACTCGCAGATAGACACTCACTCGCAGATAGACACACACTTGCAGATAGACACAAACTCGCAGATAGACACTCACTCGCAGATAGACACACACTTGCAGATAGACACAAACTCGCAGATAGACACTCACTCGCAGATAGACACTCACTCGCAGATACACACTCACTCGCAGATAGACACACACTCGCAGATAGACACTCACTCGCAGATAGACACTCACTCGCAGATAGACACACACTTGCAGATAGACACAAACTCGCAGATAGACACTCACTCGCAGATAGACACTCACTCGCAGATAGACACTCACTCGCAGATAGACACTCACTCGCAAATTGACACTCACTCGCAGATAGACACTCACTCGCAGATAGACACTCACTCGCAGATAGACACTCGCTCGCAGATAGACACTCACTCGCAGATAGACACTCACTCGCAGATAGACACTCACTCGCAGATAGACACTCACTCGCAGATAGACACAAACTCGCAGATAGACACTCACTCGCAGATAGACACACACTCGCAGATAGACACTCACTCGCAGATAGACACACACTCACAGATAGACACACACTCGCAGATAGACACTCACTCGCAGATAGACACTCACTCGCAGATAGACACTCACTCGCAGATAGACACACACTCGCAGATAGACACACACTCACAGATAGACACTCACTCGCAGATAGACACACACTCGCAGATAGACACTCACTCGCAGATAGACACTCACTCGCAGATAGACACTCACTCGCAGATAGACACTCACTCGCAGATAGACACTCACTCGCAGATAGACACTCACTCGCAGATAGACACTCACTCGCAGATAGACACTCACTCGCAGATAGACACACACTCGCAGATAGACACTCACTCGCAGATAGACACTCACTCGCAGATAGACACTCACTCGCAGATAGACACTCACTCGCAGATAGACACTCACTCGCAGATAGACACTCACTCGCAGATAGACACTCACTCGCAGATAGACACACACTCGCAGATAGACACTCACTCGCAGATAGACACTCACTCGCAGATAGACACTCACTCGCAGATAGACACTCACTCGCAGATAGACACTCACTCGCAGATAGACACACACTTGCAGATAGACACACACTCACAGATAGACACTCACTCGCAGATAGACACTCACTCGCAGATAGACACTCGCTCGCAGATAGACACTCACTCGCAGATAGACACTCACTCGCAGATAGACACTCACTCGCAGATAGACACTCACTCGCAGATAGACACACACTTGCAGATAGACACAAACTCGCAGATAGACACTCACTCGCAGATAGACACACACTCGCAGATAGACACTCACTCGCAGATAGACACACACTCGCAGATAGACACACACTCGCAGATAGACACACACTCACAGATAGACACTCACTCGCAGATAGACACACACTCACAGATAGACACACACTCACAGATAGACACTCACTCGCAGATAGACACACACTCGCGGATAGACACACACTCGCAGATAGACACACACTCGCAGATAGACACACACTCGCAGATACACACTCACTCGCAGATAGACACACACTCGCAGATAGACACACACTCGCAGATAGACACTCACTCGCACATAGACACACACTCGCAGATAGACACACACTCGCAGATAGACACTCACTCGCAGATAGACACACACTCGCAGATAGACACTCGCAGATAGACACACACTCGCAGATACACACTCACTCGCAGATAGACACACACTCGCAGATAGACACTCGCAGATAGACACACACTCGCAGATAGACACTCACTCGCAGATACACACACTCGCATATACACACACTCGCAGATAGACACACACTCGCAGATAGACACTCACTCGCAGATACACACACTCGCAGATAGACAAACACTCGCAGATAGACACTCACTCGCAGATAGACACACACTCGCAGATAGACACACACTCGCAGATAGACACACACTCGCAGATAGACACACACTCGCAGATATACACACACTCGCAGATAGACACTCACTCGCAGATAGACACACACTCGCAGACAGACACTCACTCGCAGATAGACACTCACTCACAGATAGACACACACTCGCAGATAGACACTCACTCACAGATAGACACACACTCGCAGATAGACACACACTCGCAGATAGACACACACTCGCAGATAGACACTCACTCGCAGATAGACACTCACTCGCAGATAGACACTCACTCGCAGACACTCACTCGCAGATAGACACACACTCGCAGATAGACACACACTCGCAGATAGACACTCACTCGCAGATAGACACTCACTCGCAGATAGACACTCACTCGCAGATAGACACTCACTCGCAGATAGACACACACTCGCAGATAGACACTCACTCGCAGATAGACACACACTCGCAGATAGACACTCGCAGATAGACACACACTCGCAGATAGACACTCACTCGCAGATAGACACTCACTCGCAGATAGACACTCACTCGCAGATAGACACACACTCGCAGATAGACACTCACTCGCAGATAGACACACACTCGCAGATAGACACTCACTCGCAGATAGACACTCACTCACAGATAGGCACTCACTCGCAGACACTCACTCGCAGATAGACACTCACTCGCAGATAGACACACACTCGCAGATAGACACACACTCGCAGATAGACACTCACTCGCAGATAGACACTCACTCGCAGATAGACACTCACTCGCAGACAGACACTCACTCGCAGATAGACACACACTCGCAGATAGACACACACTCGCAGATAGACACTCACTCGCAGATAGACACACACTCGCAGATAGACACTCACTCGCAGATAGACACTCACTCGCAGATAGACACTCACTCGCAGATAGACACTCACTCGCAGATAGACACACACTCGCAGATAGACACTCACTCGCAGATAGACACTCACTCGCAGATAGACACACACTCGCAGATAGACACTCACTCGCAGATAGACACTCACTCGCAGATAGACACTCACTCGCAGATAGACACACACTCGCAGATAGACACTCACTCGCAGATAGACACTCACTCACAGATAGGCACTCACTCGCAGACACTCACTCGCAGATAGACACTCACTCGCAGATAGACACTCACTCGCAGATAGACACTCACTCGCAGATAGACACTCACTCGCAGATAGACACTCACTCGCAGATAGACACTCACTCGCAGATAGACACTCACTCGCAGATAGACACTCACTCGCAGATAGACACACACTCGCAGATAGACACTCACTCGCAGATAGACACTCACTCGCAGATAGACACTCACTCGCAGATAGACACTCACTCGCAGATAGACACTCACTCGCAGATAGACACTCACTCGCAGATAGACACTCACTCGCAGATAGACACACACTCGCAGATAGACACTCACTCGCAGATAGACACTCACTCGCAGATAGACACTCACTCGCAGATAGACACTCACTCGCAGATAGACACTCACTCGCAGATAGACACACACTTGCAGATAGACACACACTCACAGATAGACACTCACTCGCAGATAGACACTCACTCGCAGATAGACACTCGCTCGCAGATAGACACTCACTCGCAGATAGACACTCACTCGCAGATAGACACTCACTCGCAGATAGACACTCACTCGCAGATAGACACACACTTGCAGATAGACACAAACTCGCAGATAGACACTCACTCGCAGATAGACACACACTCGCAGATAGACACTCACTCGCAGATAGACACACACTCGCAGATAGACACACACTCGCAGATAGACACACACTCACAGATAGACACTCACTCGCAGATAGACACACACTCACAGATAGACACACACTCACAGATAGACACTCACTCGCAGATAGACACACACTCGCGGATAGACACACACTCGCAGATAGACACACACTCGCAGATAGACACACACTCGCAGATACACACTCACTCGCAGATAGACACACACTCGCAGATAGACACACACTCGCAGATAGACACTCACTCGCACATAGACACACACTCGCAGATAGACACACACTCGCAGATAGACACTCACTCGCAGATAGACACACACTCGCAGATAGACACTCGCAGATAGACACACACTCGCAGATACACACTCACTCGCAGATAGACACACACTCGCAGATAGACACTCGCAGATAGACACACACTCGCAGATAGACACTCACTCGCAGATACACACACTCGCATATACACACACTCGCAGATAGACACACACTCGCAGATAGACACTCACTCGCAGATACACACACTCGCAGATAGACAAACACTCGCAGATAGACACTCACTCGCAGATAGACACACACTCGCAGATAGACACACACTCGCAGATAGACACACATTCGCAGATAGACACACACTCGCAGATATACACACACTCGCAGATAGACACTCACTCGCAGATAGACACACACTCGCAGACAGACACTCACTCGCAGATAGACACTCACTCACAGATAGACACACACTCGCAGATAGACACTCACTCACAGATAGACACACACTCGCAGATAGACACACACTCGCAGATAGACACACACTCGCAGATAGACACTCACTCGCAGATAGACACTCACTCGCAGATAGACACTCACTCGCAGACACTCACTCGCAGATAGACACACACTCGCAGATAGACACACACTCGCAGATAGACACTCACTCGCAGATAGACACTCACTCGCAGATAGACACTCACTCGCAGATAGACACTCACTCGCAGATAGACACACACTCGCAGATAGACACTCACTCGCAGATAGACACACACTCGCAGATAGACACTCGCAGATAGACACACACTCGCAGATAGACACTCACTCGCAGATAGACACTCACTCGCAGATAGACACTCACTCGCAGATAGACACACACTCGCAGATAGACACTCACTCGCAGATAGACACACACTCGCAGATAGACACTCACTCGCAGATAGACACTCACTCACAGATAGGCACTCACTCGCAGACACTCACTCGCAGATAGACACTCACTCGCAGATAGACACACACTCGCAGATAGACACACACTCGCAGATAGACACTCACTCGCAGATAGACACTCACTCGCAGATAGACACTCACTCGCAGACAGACACTCACTCGCAGATAGACACACACTCGCAGATAGACACACACTCGCAGATAGACACTCACTCGCAGATAGACACACACTCGCAGATAGACACTCACTCGCAGATAGACACTCACTCGCAGATAGACACTCACTCGCAGATAGACACTCACTCGCAGATAGACACACACTCGCAGATAGACACTCACTCGCAGATAGACACTCACTCGCAGATAGACACACACTCGCAGATAGACACTCACTCGCAGATAGACACTCACTCGCAGATAGACACTCACTCGCAGATAGACACACACTCGCAGATAGACACTCACTCGCAGATAGACACTCACTCACAGATAGGCACTCACTCGCAGACACTCACTCGCAGATAGACACTCACTCGCAGATAGACACTCACTCGCAGATAGACACTCACTCGCAGATAGACACTCACTCACAGATAGGCACTCACTCGCAGACACTCACTCGCAGATAGACACTCACTCGCAGATAGACACACACTCGCAGATAGACACTCACTCGCAGATAGACACTCACTCGCAGATAGACACACACTCGCAGATAGACACACACTCGCAGATAGACACACACTCGCAGATAGACACACACTCGCAGATAGACACTCACTCGCAGATAGACACTCACTCGCAGATAGACACTCACTTGCAGATAGACACACACTCGCAGATAGACACTCACTCGCAGATAGACACACACTCGCAGATAGACACTCACTCGCAGATAGACACTCACTCACAGATAGGCACTCACTCGCAGACACTCACTCGCAGATAGACACACACTCGCAGATAGACACTCACTCGCAGATAGACACACACTCGCAGATAGGCACTCACTCGCAGATAGACACTCACTCACAGATAGACACACACTCGCAGATAGACACTCACTTGCAGATAGACACACACTCGCAGATAGACACTCACTCGCAGATAGACACTCACTCGCAGATAGACACACACTTGCAGATAGACACAAACTCGCAGATAGACACTCACTCGCAGATAGACACACACTTGCAGATAGACACAAACTCGCAGATAGACACTCACTCGCAGATAGACACTCACTCGCAGATACACACTCACTCGCAGATAGACACACACTCGCAGATAGACACTCACTCGCAGATAGACACACACTCGCAGATAGACACTCACTCGCAGATAGACACACACTCGCAGATAGACACACACTCGCAGATAGACACACACTCGCAGATAGACACTCACTTGCAGATAGACACACACTCGCAGATAGACACTCACTCGCAGATAGACACTCACTCGCAGATAGACACACACTTGCAGATAGACACAAACTCGCAGATAGACACTCACTCGCAGATAGACACACACTTGCAGATAGACACAAACTCGCAGATAGACACTCACTCGCAGATAGACACTCACTCGCAGATAGACACTCACTCGCAGATAGACACACACTCGCAGATAGACACTCACTCGCAGATAGGCACACACTCGCAGATAGACACTCACTCGCAGATAGACACACACTCGCAGATAGACACTCACTCGCAGATAGACACACACTCGCAGATAGACACTCACTCGCAGATAGACACACACTCGCAGATAGACACACACTCGCAGATAGACACACACTCGCAGATAGACACACACTCGCAGATAGACACACTCGCAGATAGACACACACTCGCAGATAGACACACACTCGCAGATAGACACTCACTCGCACATAGACACACACTCGCAGATAGACACACACTCGCAGATAGACACTCACTCGCAGATAGACACACACTCGCAGATAGACACTCGCAGATAGACACACACTCGCAGATACACACTCACTCGCAGATAGACACACACTCGCAGATAGACACTCGCAGATAGACACACACTCGCAGATAGACACTCACTCGCAGATACACACACTCGCATATACACACACTCGCAGATAGACACACACTCGCAGATAGACACTCACTCGCAGATACACACACTCGCAGATAGACAAACACTCGCAGATAGACACTCACTCGCAGATAGACACACACTCGCAGATAGACACACACTCGCAGATAGACACACACTCGCAGATAGACACACACTCGCAGATATACACACACTCGCAGATAGACACTCACTCGCAGATAGACACACACTCGCAGACAGACACTCACTCGCAGATAGACACTCACTCACAGATAGACACACACTCGCAGATAGACACTCACTCACAGATAGACACACACTCGCAGATAGACACACACTCGCAGATAGACACACACTCGCAGATAGACACTCACTCGCAGATAGACACTCACTCGCAGATAGACACTCACTCGCAGACACTCACTCGCAGATAGACACACACTCGCAGATAGACACACACTCGCAGATAGACACTCACTCGCAGATAGACACTCACTCGCAGATAGACACTCACTCGCAGATAGACACTCACTCGCAGATAGACACACACTCGCAGATAGACACTCACTCGCAGATAGACACACACTCGCAGATAGACACTCGCAGATAGACACACACTCGCAGATAGACACTCACTCGCAGATAGACACTCACTCGCAGATAGACACTCACTCGCAGATAGACACACACTCGCAGATAGACACTCACTCGCAGATAGACACACACTCGCAGATAGACACTCACTCGCAGATAGACACTCACTCACAGATAGGCACTCACTCGCAGACACTCACTCGCAGATAGACACTCACTCGCAGATAGACACACACTCGCAGATAGACACACACTCGCAGATAGACACTCACTCGCAGATAGACACTCACTCGCAGATAGACACTCACTCGCAGACAGACACTCACTCGCAGATAGACACACACTCGCAGATAGACACACACTCGCAGATAGACACTCACTCGCAGATAGACACACACTCGCAGATAGACACTCACTCGCAGATAGACACTCACTCGCAGATAGACACTCACTCGCAGATAGACACTCACTCGCAGATAGACACACACTCGCAGATAGACACTCACTCGCAGATAGACACTCACTCGCAGATAGACACACACTCGCAGATAGACACTCACTCGCAGATAGACACTCACTCGCAGATAGACACTCACTCGCAGATAGACACACACTCGCAGATAGACACTCACTCGCAGATAGACACTCACTCACAGATAGGCACTCACTCGCAGACACTCACTCGCAGATAGACACTCACTCGCAGATAGACACTCACTCGCAGATAGACACTCACTCGCAGATAGACACTCACTCACAGATAGGCACTCACTCGCAGACACTCACTCGCAGATAGACACTCACTCGCAGATAGACACACACTCGCAGATAGACACTCACTCGCAGATAGACACTCACTCGCAGATAGACACACACTCGCAGATAGACACACACTCGCAGATAGACACACACTCGCAGATAGACACACACTCGCAGATAGACACTCACTCGCAGATAGACACTCACTCGCAGATAGACACTCACTTGCAGATAGACACACACTCGCAGATAGACACTCACTCGCAGATAGACACACACTCGCAGATAGACACTCACTCGCAGATAGACACTCACTCACAGATAGGCACTCACTCGCAGACACTCACTCGCAGATAGACACACACTCGCAGATAGACACTCACTCGCAGATAGACACACACTCGCAGATAGGCACTCACTCGCAGATAGACACTCACTCACAGATAGACACACACTCGCAGATAGACACTCACTTGCAGATAGACACACACTCGCAGATAGACACTCACTCGCAGATAGACACTCACTCGCAGATAGACACACACTTGCAGATAGACACAAACTCGCAGATAGACACTCACTCGCAGATAGACACACACTTGCAGATAGACACAAACTCGCAGATAGACACTCACTCGCAGATAGACACTCACTCGCAGATACACACTCACTCGCAGATAGACACACACTCGCAGATAGACACTCACTCGCAGATAGACACACACTCGCAGATAGACACTCACTCGCAGATAGACACACACTCGCAGATAGACACACACTCGCAGATAGACACACACTCGCAGATAGACACTCACTTGCAGATAGACACACACTCGCAGATAGACACTCACTCGCAGATAGACACTCACTCGCAGATAGACACACACTTGCAGATAGACACAAACTCGCAGATAGACACTCACTCGCAGATAGACACACACTTGCAGATAGACACAAACTCGCAGATAGACACTCACTCGCAGATAGACACTCACTCGCAGATAGACACTCACTCGCAGATAGACACACACTCGCAGATAGACACTCACTCGCAGATAGGCACACACTCGCAGATAGACACTCACTCGCAGATAGACACACACTCGCAGATAGACACTCACTCGCAGATAGACACACACTCGCAGATAGACACTCACTCGCAGATAGACACACACTCGCAGATAGACACACACTCGCAGATAGACACACACTCGCAGATAGACACACACTCGCAGATAGACACACTCGCAGATAGACACACACTCGCAGATAGACACTCACTCGCAGATAGACACACACTCGCAGATAGACACACTCGCAGATAGACACACACTCGCAGATAGACACTCACTCGCAGATAGACACTCACTCGCAGATAGACACACACTCGCAGATAGACACTCACTCGCAGATAGACACTCACTCGCAGATAGACACTCACTTGCAGATAGACACACACTCGCAGATAGACACTCACTCGCAGATAGACACACACTCGCAGATAGACACTCACTCGCAGATACACACTCACTCGCAGATAGACACACACTCGCAGATAGACACTCACTCGCAGATACACACTCACTCGCAGATACACACTCACTCGCAGATAGACACTCACTCGCAGATACACACTCACTCGCAGATAGACACACACTCGCAGACACTCACTCGCAGATAGACACACACTCGCAGATAGACACTCACTCGCAGATAGACACTCACTCGCAGATAGACACTCACTCGCAGATAGACACTCACTCGCAGATAGACACTCACTCGCAGATAGACACTCACTTGCAGATAGACACACACTCGCAGATAGACACTCACTCGCAGATAGACACTCACTCGCAGATAGACACACACTTGCAGATAGACACAAACTCGCAGATAGACACTCACTCGCAGATAGACACACACTTGCAGATAGACACAAACTCGCAGATAGACACTCACTCGCAGATAGACACTCACTCGCAGATACACACTCACTCGCAGATAGACACACACTCGCAGATAGACACTCACTCGCAGATAGACACTCACTCGCAGATAGACACACACTTGCAGATAGACACAAACTCGCAGATAGACACTCACTCGCAGATAGACACTCACTCGCAGATAGACACTCACTCGCAGATAGACACTCACTCGCAAATTGACACTCACTCGCAGATAGACACTCACTCGCAGATAGACACTCACTCGCAGATAGACACTCGCTCGCAGATAGACACTCACTCGCAGATAGACACTCACTCGCAGATAGACACTCACTCGCAGATAGACACTCACTCGCAGATAGACACACACTTGCAGATAGACACAAACTCGCAGATAGACACTCACTCGCAGATAGACACACACTCGCAGATAGACACTCACTCGCAGATAGACACACACTCACAGATAGACACACACTCGCAGATAGACACTCACTCGCAGATAGACACTCACTCGCAGATAGACACTCACTCGCAGATAGACACACACTCACAGATAGACACTCACTCGCAGATAGACACACACTCGCAGATAGACACTCACTCGCAGATAGACACTCACTCGCAGATAGACACTCACTCGCAGATAGACACTCACTCGCAGATAGACACTCACTCGCAGATAGACACTCACTCGCAGATAGACACTCACTCGCAGATAGACACACACTCGCAGATAGACACTCACTCGCAGATAGACACTCACTCGCAGATAGACACTCACTCGCAGATAGACACTCACTCGCAGATAGACACTCACTCGCAGATAGACACTCACTCGCAGATAGACACTCACTCGCAGATAGACACACACTCGCAGATAGACACTCACTCGCAGATAGACACTCACTCGCAGATAGACACTCACTCGCAGATAGACACTCACTCGCAGATAGACACTCACTCGCAGATAGACACACACTTGCAGATAGACACACACTCACAGATAGACACTCACTCGCAGATAGACACTCACTCGCAGATAGACACTCGCTCGCAGATAGACACTCACTCGCAGATAGACACTCACTCGCAGATAGACACTCACTCGCAGATAGACACTCACTCGCAGATAGACACACACTTGCAGATAGACACAAACTCGCAGATAGACACTCACTCGCAGATAGACACACACTCGCAGATAGACACTCACTCGCAGATAGACACACACTCGCAGATAGACACACACTCGCAGATAGACACACACTCACAGATAGACACTCACTCGCAGATAGACACACACTCACAGATAGACACACACTCACAGATAGACACTCACTCGCAGATAGACACACACTCGCGGATAGACACACACTCGCAGATAGACACACACTCGCAGATAGACACACACTCGCAGATACACACTCACTCGCAGATAGACACACACTCGCAGATAGACACACACTCGCAGATAGACACTCACTCGCACATAGACACACACTCGCAGATAGACACACACTCGCAGATAGACACTCACTCGCAGATAGACACACACTCGCAGATAGACACTCGCAGATAGACACACACTCGCAGATACACACTCACTCGCAGATAGACACACACTCGCAGATAGACACTCGCAGATAGACACACACTCGCAGATAGACACTCACTCGCAGATACACACACTCGCATATACACACACTCGCAGATAGACACACACTCGCAGATAGACACTCACTCGCAGATACACACACTCGCAGATAGACAAACACTCGCAGATAGACACTCACTCGCAGATAGACACACACTCGCAGATAGACACACACTCGCAGATAGACACACACTCGCAGATAGACACACACTCGCAGATATACACACACTCGCAGATAGACACTCACTCGCAGATAGACACACACTCGCAGACAGACACTCACTCGCAGATAGACACTCACTCACAGATAGACACACACTCGCAGATAGACACTCACTCACAGATAGACACACACTCGCAGATAGACACACACTCGCAGATAGACACACACTCGCAGATAGACACTCACTCGCAGATAGACACTCACTCGCAGATAGACACTCACTCGCAGACACTCACTCGCAGATAGACACACACTCGCAGATAGACACACTCACAGATAGACACTCACTCGCAGATAGACACACACTCACAGATACACACACTCGCAGATAGACACACACTCACAGATAGACACACACTCGCAGATAGACACACACTCACAGATAGACACTCACTCGCAGACACTCACTCGCAGATAGACACACACTCGCAGATAGACACACTCACAGATAGACACTCACTCGCAGATAGACACACACTCACAGATACACACACTCGCAGATAGACACACACTCACAGATAGACACACACTCGCAGATAGACACTCACTCGCAGATAGACACTCACTCGCAGACAGACACACACTCACAGATAGACACTCACTCGCAGATAGACACACACTCGCAGATAGACACTCACTCGCAGATAGACACTCACTCGCAGATAGACACACACTCGCAGATAGACACACACTCGCAGATAGACACACACTCACAGATAGACACTCACTCGCAGATAGACACACACTCGCAGATAGACACACACTCGCAGATAGACACTCACTCGCAGATAGACACACACTCGCAGATAGACACTCACTCGCAGATAGACACTCACTCACAGATAGACACACACTCGCAGATAGACACTCACTCACAGATAGACACACACTCGCAGATAGACACACACTCGCAGATAGACACACACTCGCAGATAGACACTCACTCGCAGATAGACACTCACTCGCAGATAGACACTCACTCGCAGACACTCACTCGCAGATAGACACACACTCGCAGATAGACACACTCACAGATAGACACTCACTCGCAGATAGACACACACTCGCAGATAGACACTGACTCGCAGATAGACACACACTCGCAGATAGACACTCACTCGCAGATAGACACTCACTCGCAGATAGACACTCACTCACAGATAGACACACACTCACAGATAGACACTCACTCGCAGATAGACACTCACTCGCAGATAGACACTCACTCGCAGATAGACACTCACTCGCAGATAGACACTCACTCGCAGATAGACACACACTCGCAGACAGACACACACTCACAGATAGACACTCACTCGCAGATAGACACTCACTCGCAGATAGACACACACTCGCAGATAGACACACACTCGCAGATAGACACTCACTCGCAGATAGACACTCACTCGCAGATAGACACTCACTCGCAGATAGACACTCACTCGCAGATAGACACACACTCGCAGATAGACACTCACTCGCAGATAGACACACACTCGCAGATAGACACTCACTCGCAGATAGACACTCACTCACAGATAGGCACTCACTCGCAGACACTCACTCGCAGATAGACACACACTCGCAGATAGACACACACTCGCAGATAGACACTCACTCGCAGATAGACACTCACTCGCAGATAGACACTCACAGATAGACACACACTCGCAGATAGACACACACTCGCAGATAGACACACACTCGCAGATAGACACACACTCACAGATAGACACACACTCACAGATAGACACACACTCGCAGATAGACACACACTCGCAGATAGACACACACTCGCAGATAGACACTCACTCACAGATAGGCACTCACTCGCAGACACTCACTCGCAGATAGACACTCACTCGCAGATAGACACTCACTCGCAGATAGACACACACTCGCAGATAGACACACACTCGCAGATAGACACACACTCGCAGATAGACACTCACTCGCAGATAGACACTCACTCGCAGATAGACACTCACTCGCAGATAGACACACACTCGCAGATAGACACTCACTCGCAGATAGACACTCACTCACAGATAGGCACTCACTCGCAGACACTCACTCGCAGATAGACACACACTCGCAGATAGACACTCACTCGCAGATAGACACTCACTCGCAGATAGACACACACTCGCAGATAGACACACACTCGCAGATAGACACACACTCGCAGATAGACACTCACTCGCAGATAGACACACACTCGCAGATAGACACTCACTCGCAGATAGACACTCACTCACAGATAGGCACTCACTCGCAGACACTCACTCGCAGATAGACACTCACTCGCAGATAGACACACACTCGCAGATAGACACTCACTCGCAGATAGACACTCACTCGCAGATAGACACACACTCGCAGATAGACACACACTCACAGATAGACACACACTCGCAGATAGACACTCACTCGCAGATAGACACACACTCGCAGATAGACACTCACTCGCAGATAGACACTCACTCACAGATAGGCACTCACTCGCAGACACTCACTCGCAGATAGACACTCACTCGCAGATAGACACACACTCGCAGATAGACACTCACTCGCAGATAGACACTCACTCGCAGATAGACACACACTCGCAGATAGACACACACTCACAGATAGACACACACTCGCAGATAGACACTCACTCGCAGATAGACACTCACTCGCAGATAGACACACACTCGCAGATAGACACACACTCGCAGATAGACACTCACTCGCAGATAGACACACACTCGCAGATAGACACTCACTCGCAGATAGACACTCACTCACAGATAGACACACACTCGCAGATAGACACTCACTCGCAGATAGACACACACTCGCAGATAGGCACTCACTCGCAGACACTCACTCGCAGATAGACACTCACTCGCAGATAGACACACACTCGCAGATAGACACTCACTCGCAGATAGACACTCACTCGCAGATAGACACACACTCGCAGATAGACACACACTCACAGATAGACACACACTCGCAGATAGACACTCACTCGCAGATAGACACTCACTCGCAGATAGACACACACTCGCAGATAGACACACACTCGCAGATAGACACTCACTCGCAGATAGACACACACTCGCAGATAGACACTCACTCGCAGATAGACACTCACTCACAGATAGACACACACTCGCAGATAGACACTCACTCGCAGATAGACACTCACTCACAGATAGGCACACACTCGCAGATAGACACTCACTCGCAGATAGACACACACTCGCAGATAGACACACACTCACAGATAGACACACACTCGCAGATAGACACTCACTCGCAGATAGACACACACTCGCAGATAGACACTCACTCGCAGATAGACACTCACTCACAGATAGGCACTCACTCGCAGACACTCACTCGCAGATAGACACTCACTCGCAGATAGACACACACTCGCAGATAGACACTCACTCGCAGATAGACACTCACTCGCAGATAGACACACACTCGCAGATAGACACACACTCACAGATAGACACACACTCGCAGATAGACACTCACTCGCAGATAGACACTCACTCGCAGATAGACACACACTCGCAGATAGACACACACTCGCAGATAGACACTCACTCGCAGATAGACACACACTCGCAGATAGACACTCACTCGCAGATAGACACTCACTCACAGATAGACACACACTCGCAGATAGACACTCACTCGCAGATAGACACTCACTCACAGATAGGCACACACTCGCAGATAGACACTCACTCGCAGATAGACACACACTCGCAGATAGACACACACTCACAGATAGACACACACTCGCAGATAGACACTCACTCGCAGATAGACACACACTCGCAGATAGACACTCACTCGCAGATAGACACTCACTCACAGATAGGCACTCACTCGCAGACACTCACTCGCAGATAGACACTCACTCGCAGATAGACACACACTCGCAGATAGACACTCACTCGCAGATAGACACTCACTCGCAGATAGACACACACTCGCAGATAGACACACACTCACAGATAGACACACACTCGCAGATAGACACTCACTCGCAGATAGACACTCACTCGCAGATAGACACACATTCGCAGATAGACACACACTCGCAGATAGACACTCACTCGCAGATAGACACACACTCGCAGATAGACACTCACTCGCAGATAGACACTCACTCACAGATAGACACACACTCGCAGATAGACACTCACTCGCAGATAGACACACACTCGCAGATAGGCACTCACTCGCAGACACTCACTCGCAGATAGACACTCACTCGCAGATAGACACACACTCGCAGATAGACACTCACTCGCAGATAGACACTCACTCGCAGATAGACACACACTCGCAGATAGACACACACTCACAGATAGACACACACTCGCAGATAGACACTCACTCGCAGATAGACACTCACTCGCAGATAGACACACACTCGCAGATAGACACACACTCGCAGATAGACACTCACTCGCAGATAGACACACACTCGCAGATAGACACTCACTCGCAGATAGACACTCACTCACAGATAGACACACACTCGCAGATAGACACTCACTCGCAGATAGACACTCACTCACAGATAGGCACACACTCGCAGATAGACACTCACTCGCAGATAGACACACACTCGCAGATAGGCACACACTCGCAGATAGACACTCACTCGCAGATAGACACACACTCGCAGATAGACACACACTCGCAGATAGACACTCACTCGCAGATAGACACTCACTCGCAGATAGACACTCACTCGCAGATAGACACACACTCACAGATAGACACTCACTTGCAGATAGACACTCACTCGCAGATAGACACTCACTCGCAGACAGACACTCACTCGCAGATAGACACTCACTCGCAGATAGACACTCACTCGCAGATAGACACTCACTCGCAGATAGACACACACTCGCAGATAGACACTCACTCGCAGATAGACACTCACTCGCAGATAGACACACACTCGCAGATAGACACACACTCACAGATAGACACTCACTCGCAGATAGACACTCACTCGCAGATAGACACACACTCGCAGATAGACACTCACTCGCAGATAGACACTCACTCGCAGATATACACACACTCGCAGATAGACACACACTCGCAGATAGACACTCACTCGCAGATAGACACTCACTCGCAGATAGACACACACTCGCAGATAGACACTCACTCGCAGATAGACACTCACTCGCAGATAGACACACACTCGCAGATAGACACACACTCGCAGATAGACACACACTCGCAGATAGACACTCACTCGCAGATAGACACTCACTCGCAGATAGACACTCACTCACAGATAGGCACTCACTCGCAGACACTCACTCGCAGATAGACACACACTCGCAGACAGACACACACTCGCAGATAGACACTCACTCGCAGATAGACACTCACTCGCAGATAGACACTCACTCACAGATAGGCACTCACTCGCAGACACTCACTCGCAGATAGACACACACTCGCAGACAGACACACACTCGCAGACAGACACACACTCGCAGATAGACACTCACTCGCAGATAGACACTCACTCGCAGATAGACACTCACTCACAGATAGGCACTCACTCGCAGACACTCACTCGCAGATAGACACTCACTCGCAGATAGACACTCACTCGCAGATAGACACACACTCGCAGATAGACACTCACTCGCAGACACTCACTCGCAGATAGACACACACTCGCAGACAGACACACACTCGCAGATAGACACTCACTCGCAGATAGACACACACTCGCAGATAGACACTCACTCGCAGATAGACACTCACTCGCAGATAGACACTCACTCGCAGATAGACACTCACTCGCAGATAGACACACACTCACAGATAGACACTCACTCGCAGATAGACACACACTCGCAGATAGACACACACTCGCAGATAGACACACACTCGCAGACAGACACACACTCGCAGATAGACACTCACTCGCAGATAGACACACACTCGCAGATAGACACTCACTCGCAGGTAGACACACACTCGCAGATAGACACACACTCGCAGATAGACACACACTCGCAGATAGACACTCACTCGCAGATAGACACACACTCGCAGATAGACACACACTCGCAGATATACACACACTCGCAGATAGACACTCACTCGCAGATAGACACACACTCGCAGATAGACACTCACTCGCAGATAGACACTCACTCGCAGATAGACACTCACTCGCAGACAGACACACACTCGCAGATAGACACACACTCGCAGATATACACACACTCGCAGATAGACACACACTCGCAGATAGACACTCACTCGCAGATAGACACTCACTCGCAGATAGACACTCACTCGCAGACAGACACACACTCGCAGATAGACACTCACTCGCAGATAGACACACACTCGCAGATAGACACTCACTCGCAGGTAGACACACACTCGCAGATCGACACACACTCGCAGATAGACACTCACTCGCAGATAGACACACACTCGCAGATAGACACACACTCACAGATAGACACACACTTGCAGATAGACACACACTCGCAGATAGACACACACTCGCAGATAGACACACACTCGCAGATAGACACTCACTCGCAGATAGACACACACTCGCAGATAGACACACACTCGCAGATAGACACTCACTCGCAGATAGACACACACTCGCAGATAGACACACTCGCAGATAGACACACACTCGCAGATAGACACTCACTCGCAGATAGACACTCACTCGCAGAAAGACACTCACCCGCAGATAGACACTCACTCGCAGATAGACACACACTCGCAGATAGACACTCACTCGCAGATAGACACACACTCGCAGATAGACACACACTCGCAGATAGGCACACACTCGCAGATAGACACTCGCAGATAGACACTCACTCGCAGATAGACACTCGCAGATAGACACTCACTCGCAGATAGACACTCACTCGCAGATAGACACTCACTCGCAGATAGACACTCACTCGCAGATAGACACTCACTCGCAGATAGACACACACTCGCAGATAGACACACACTCGCAGATAGACACTCGCAGATAGACACTCACTCGCAGATAGACACTCACTCGCAGATAGACACACACTCGCAGATAGACACACACTCGCAGATAGACACTCGCAGATAGACACTCACTCGCAGATAGACACTCACTCGCAGATAGACACACACTCGCAGATAGACACTCACTCGCAGATAGACACTCACTCGCAGATAGACACTCGCAGATAGACACTCACTCGCAGATAGACACTCACTCGCAGATAGACACTCACTCGCAGATAGACACTCGCAGATAGACACTCACTCGCAGATAGACACACACTCGCAGATAGACACACACTCGCAGATAGACACACACTCGCAGATAGACACTCACTCGCAGATAGACACTCACTCGCAGATAGACACCCACTCGCAGATAGACACACACTCGCAGATAGACACTCACTCGCAGATAGACACTCACTCGCAGATAGACACTCACTCGCAGATAGACACTCACTCGCAGATAGACACTCACTCGCAGATAGACACACACTCGCAGATAGACACTCACTCGCAGATAGGCACACACTCGCAGATAGACACTCGCAGATAGACACTCACTCGCAGATAGACACTCACTCGCAGATAGACACTCACTCGCAGATAGACACTCACTCGCAGATAGACACTCACTCGCAGATAGACACTCACTCACAGATAGACACTCACTCGCAGATAGACACTCACTCGCAGATAGACACACACTCGCAGATAGACACTCACTCGCAGATAGACACTCACTCGCAGATAGACACTCACTCACAGATAGACACTCACTCGCAGATAGACACTCACTCGCAGATAGACACCCACTCGCAGATAGACACTCACTCGCAGATAGACACTCACTCGCAGATAGACACTCACTCGCAGATAGACACACACTCGCAGATAGACACACACTCGCAGATAGACACACACTCGCAGATAGACACACACTCGCAGATAGACACACACTCGCAGATAGACACACACTCACAGATAGACACACACTCGCAGATAGACACACACTCGCAGATAGACACTCACTCGCAGATAGACACACACTCGCAGATAGACACTCACTCGCAGATAGACACTCACTCGCAGATAGACACTCACTCGCAGATAGACACTCACTCGCAGATAGACACTCACTCGCAGATAGACACACACTCGCAGATAGACACTCACTCGCAGATAGACACACACTCGCAGATAGACACTCACTCGCAGATAGACACTCACTCGCAGATAGACACTCACTCGCAGATAGACACTCACTCGCAGATAGACACACACTCGCAGATAGACACACACTCACAGATAGACACTCACTCGCAGATAGACACACACTCACAGATAGACACACACTCGCAGATAGACACTCACTCGCAGATAGACACACACTCGCAGATAGACACACACTCGCAGATGGACACACACTCGCAGATAGACACACACTCGCAGATAGACACTCACACGCAGATAGACACTCACTCGCAGATAGACACACACTCGCAGATAGACACTCACTCGCAGATAGACACTCACTCGCAGATAGACACACACTCGCAGATAGACACTCACTCGCAGATAGACACTCACTCGCAGATAGATACACACTCGCAGATAGACACTCACTCGCAGATAGACACTCACTCGCAGATAGACACTCACTCGCAGATAGACACTCACTCGCAGATAGACACTCACTCGCAGATAGACACTCACTCGCAGATAGACACACACTCGCAGATAGACACTCACTCGCAGATAGACACACACTCGCAGATAGACACTCACTCGCAGATAGACACTCACTCGCAGATAGACACTCACTCGCAGATAGACACACACTCGCAGATAGACACACACTCACAGATAGACACTCACTCGCAGATAGACACACACTCACAGATAGACACACACTCGCAGATAGACACTCACTCGCAGATAGACACACACTCGCAGATAGACACACACTCGCAGATAGACACACACTCGCAGATAGACACTCACTCGCAGATAGACACACACTCGCAGATACACACACTCGCAGATAGACACACACTCGCAGATAGACACTCACTCGCAGATAGACACACACTCGCAGATAGACACTCACTCGCAGATAGACACACACTCACAGATAGACACTCACTCGCAGATAGACACACACTCGCAGATACACACACTCGCAGATACACACTCACTCGCAGATAGACACACACTCGCAGATAGACACTCACTCGCAGATAGACACACACTCGCAGATAGACACACACTCGCAGACAGACACACACTCACAGATAGACACTCACTCGCAGATAGACACTCACTCGCAGATAGACACTCACTCGCAGATAGACACACACTCGCAGATAGACACACACTCGCAGATAGACACTCACTCGCAGATAGACACACACTCGCAGATAGACACACACTCGCAGATAGACACACACTCGCAGACAGACACACACTCACAGATAGACACTCACTCGCAGATAGACACTCACTCGCAGATAGACACTCACTCGCAGATAGACACACACTCGCAGATAGACACACACTCGCAGATAGACACTCACTCGCAGATAGACACACACTCGCAGATAGACACTCACTCGCAGATAGACACTCACTCACAGATAGGCACTCACTCGGAGACACTCACTCGCAGATTGACACTCACTCGCAGATAGACACACACTCGCAGATAGACACTCACTCGCAGATAGACACTCACTCACAGATAGACACACACTCGCAGATAGACACTCACTTGCAGATAGACACACACTCGCAGATAGACACTCACTCGCAGATAGACACTCACTCGCAGATAGACACACACTTGCAGATAGACACAAACTCGCAGATAGACACACACTCGCAGATAGACACACACTCGCAGATAGACACTCACTCGCACATAGACACACACTCGCAGATAGACACACACTCGCACATAGACACACACTCGCAGATAGACACACACTCGCAGATAGACACTCACTCGCAGATAGACACACACTCACAGATAGACACACACTCGCAGATAGACACACACTCGCAGATAGACACTCACTCGCACATAGACACACACTCGCAGATAGACACACACTCGCAGATAGACACACACTCGCAGATAGACACACACTCGCAGATAGACACACACTGGCAGATAGACACAAACTCGCAGATAGACACACACTCGCAGATAGACACACACTCGCAGATAGACACTCACTCGCACATAGACACACACTCGCAGATAGACACACACTCGCACATAGACACACACTCGCAGATAGACACACACTCGCAGATAGACACTCACTCGCAGATAGACACACACTCACAGATAGACACACACTCGCAGATAGACACACACTCGCAGATAGACACTCACTCGCACATAGACACACACTCGCAGATAGACACACACTCGCAGATAGACACACACTCGCAGATAGACACACACTCGCAGATAGACACTCACTCGCACATAGACACACACTCGCAGATAGACACACACTCGCAGATAGACACTCACTCGCAGATAGACACACACTCACAGATAGACACACACTCGCAGATAGACACACACTCGCAGATAGACACTCACTCGCACATAGACACACACTCGCAGATAGACACACACTCGCAGATAGACACTCACTCGCAGATAGACACACACTCGCAGATAGACACACACTCGCAGACAGTCACACTCGCAGATAGACACTCACTCACAGATAGACACTCACTCGCAGATAGACACACACTCACAGATAGACACACACTCGCAGATAGACACTCACTCGCAGATAGACACACACTCGCAGATAGACACACACTCGCAGACAGTCACACTCGCAGATAGACACTCACTCACAGATAGACACTCACTCGCAGATAGACACACACTCACAGATAGACACACACTCGCAGATAGACACACACTCGCAGATAGACACACACTTGCAGATAGACACACACTCGCAGATAGACACACACTCGCAGATAGACACACCATCGCAGATAGACACTCACTCGCAGATAGACACACACTCGCAGATAGACACACACTCGCAGATAGACACACACTCGCAGATAGACACACACTCGCAGATAGACACACACTCGCAGATAGACACACACTCGCAGATAGACACACACTCGCAGATAGACACACACTCGCAGATAGACACTCACTCGCAGATAGACACACACTCGCAGATAGACACACTCGCAGATAGACACACACTCACAGATAGACACACACTTGCAGATAGACACACACTCGCAGATAGACACACACTCGCAGATAGACACACACTCGCAGATAGACACACACTCGCAGATAGACACACACTCGCAGATAGACACTCACTCACAGATAGACACTCACTCGCAGATAGACACACACTCGCAGATAGACACACTCGCAGATAGACACACACTCGCAGATAGACACTCACTCGCAGATAGACACTCACTCGCAGATACACACTCGCAGATAGACACTCACTCGCAGATAGACACTCACTCGCAGATAGACACACACTCGCAGATAGACACTCACTCGCAGATAGACACCCACTCGCAGATAGACACTCACTCGCAGATAGACACACACTCGCAGATAGACACACACTCGCAGATAGACACACACTCATAGATAGACACTCACTCACAGATAGACACACACTCGCAGATAGACACCCACTCGCAGGTAGACACACACTCATAGATAGACACACACTCGCAGATAGACACACACTCGCAGATAGACACTCACTCGCAGATAGACACCCACTCGCAGATAGACACTCACTTGCAGATAGACACACACTCGCAGATAGACACACACTCGCAGATAGACACACACTCGCAGATAGACACTCACTCGCAGATAGACACACACTCGCAGATAGACACACACTCGCAGATAGACACACACTCGCAGACAGACACACACTCGCAGATAGACACACACTCGCAGATAGACACTCACTCGCAGATAGACACTCACTCGCAGATAGACACCCACTCGCAGATAGACACACACTCGCAGATAGACACTCACTCGCAGATAGACACTCACTCGCAGACAGACACTCACTCGCAGATAGACACACACTCGCAGATAGACACACACTCACAGATAGACACACACTCGCAGATAGACACACACTCACAGATAGACACTCACTCGCAGACACACACTCACAGATAGACACACACTCACAGATAGACACTCACTCGCAGATAGACACACACTCACAGATAGACACACACTTGCAGCTACACACTCACTCGCAGATAGACACTCACTCGCAGATAGACACACACTCGCAGATAGACACTCACTCGCAGATAGACACACACTCGCAGATAGACACACACTCGCAGATAGACACTCACTCACAGATAGACACACACTCGCAGATAGATACAGACTCGCAGATAGACACTCACTCGCAGATAGACACTCACTCGCAGATAGACACACACTCGCAGATAGACACTCACTCGCAGATAGACACTCACTCGCAGATAGACACACACTCGCAGATAGACACTCGCAGATAGACACACACTCGCAGATACACACACTCGCAGATAGACACTCACTCGCAGATACACACACTCGCATATACACACACTCGCAGATAGACACACACTCGCAGATAGACACTCACTCGCAGATACACACACTCGCAGATAGACAAACACTCGCAGATAGACACTCACTCGCAGATAGACACACACTCGCAGATAGACACACACTCGCAGATAGACACACACTCGCAGATAGACACACACTCGCAGATAGACACTCACTCGCAGATAGACACTCACTCGCAGATAGACACACACTCGCAGATAGACACACACTCGCAGATAGACACACACTCGCAGATAGACACACACTCGCAGATAGACACTCACTCGCAGATAGACACACACTCGCAGATAGACACACACTCGCAGATAGACACTCACTCGCAGATAGACACACACTCGCAGATAGACACTCACTCGCAGATAGACACTCACTCGCAGATATACACACACTCACAGATAGACACACACTCGCAGATAGACACACACTCGCAGATACACACTCACTCGCAGATAGACACTCACTCACAGATAGACACACACTCGCAGATAGACACTCATTCGCAGATAGACACACACTCGCAGATAGACACTCACTCGCAGATAGACACACACTAGCAGATAGACACACACTCGCAGATAGACACTCACTCGCAGATAGACACTCACTCGCAGATAGACACTCACTCACAGATAGACACTCACTCGCAGATAGACACACACTCGCAGATAGACACTCACTCGCAGATAGACACTCACTCGCAGATAGACACACACTCGCAGATAGACACTCACTCGCAGATAGACACACACTCGCAGATAGACACACACTCGCAGATAGACACTCACTCGCAGATAGACACTCACTCACAGATAGGCACTCACTCGCAGACACTCACTCGCAGATAGACACTCACTCGCAGATAGACACTCACTCGCAGATAGACACACACTCGCAGATAGACACACACTCGCAGATAGACACACACTCGCAGATAGACACACACTCGCAGATAGACACTCACTCGCAGATAGACACTCACTCGCAGATAGACACACACTCGCAGATAGACACACACTCGCAGATAGACACACACTCGCAGATAGACACACACTCGCAGATAGACACTCACTCGCAGTTAGACACACACTCGCAGATAGACACACACTCGCAGATAGACACTCACTCGCAGATAGACACACACTCGCAGATAGACACTCACTCGCAGATAGACACACACTCGCAGATAGACACACACTCGCAGATAGACACTCACTCGCAGATAGACACACACTCGCAGATAGACACACACTCGCAGATAGACACACACTCGCAGATAGACACACACTCGCAGATAGACACTCACTCGCAGATAGACACTCACTCGCAGATAGACACTCACTCGCAGATAGACACACACTCGCAGATAGACACTCACTCGCAGATAGACACTCACTCGCAGATAGACACTCACTCGCAGATAGACACTCACTCACAGATAGGCACTCACTCGCAGACACTCACTCGCAGATAGACACTCACTCGCAGATAGACACACACTCGCAGATAGACACTCACTCGCAGATAGACACACACTCGCAGATAGACACTCACTCGCAGATAGACACTCACTCACAGATAGGCACTCACTCGCAGACACTCACTCGCAGATAGACACTCACTCGCAGATAGACACTCACTCGCAGATAGACACACACTCGCAGATAGACACACACTCGCAGATAGACACACACTCGCAGATAGACACTCACTCGCAGATAGACACTCACTCGCAGATAGACACTCACTCGCAGATAGACACACACTCGCAGATAGACACACACTCGCAGATAGACACTCACTCGCAGATAGACACACACTCACAGATAGACACTCACTCGCAGATAGACACACACTCGCAGATAGACACTCACTCGCAGATAGACACTCACTCACAGATAGGCACTCACTCGCAGACACTCACTCGCAGATAGACACTCACTCGCAGATAGACACACACTCGCAGATAGACACTCACTCGCAGATAGACACTCACTCACAGATAGACACACACTCGCAGATAGACACTCACTTGCAGATAGACACACACTCGCAGATAGACACTCACTCGCAGATAGACACTCACTCGCAGATAGACACACACTTGCAGATAGACACAAACTCGCAGATAGACACACACTCGCAGATAGACACTCACTCGCAGATAGACACACACTCGCAGATAGACACACACTCGCAGATAGACACTCACTCGCACATAGACACACACTCGCAGATAGACACTCACTCGCAGATAGACACACACTCGCAGATAGACACACACTCGCAGATAGACACACACTCGCAGATAGACACACACTCGCAGATAGACACTCACTCGCACATAGACACACACTCGCAGATAGACACTCACTCGCAGATAGACACTCACTCGCAGATAGACACACACTCGCAGATAGACACACACTCGCAGATAGACACACACTCGCAGATAGACACACACTCACAGATAGACACACACTCGCAGATAGACACACACTCGCAGATAGACACTCACTCGCACATAGACACACACTCGCAGATAGACACTCACTCGCAGATAGACACACACTCGCAGATAGACACACACTCACAGATAGACACACACTCGCAGATAGACACTCACTCGCACATAGACACACACTCGCAGATAGACACTCACTCGCAGATAGACACTCACTCGCAGATAGACACACACTCGCAGATAGACACACACTCACAGATAGACACACACTCGCAGATAGACACACACTCGCAGATAGACACTCACTCGCAGATAGACACACACTCGCAGATAGACACTCACTCGCAGATAGACACACTCGCAGATAGACACACACTCGCAGATAGACACTCACTCGCAGATAGACACTCACTCGCAGATACACACTCGCAGATAGACACTCACTCGCAGATAGACACACACTCGCAGACAGACACACACTCGCAGATAGACACTCACTCGCAGTTAGACACACACTCGCAGACAGACACACACTCGCAGATAGACACTCACTCGCAGATAGACACTCACTCGCAGATAGACACTCGCAGATAGACACACACTCGCAGATAGACACACACTCGCAGATAGACACTCACTCGCAGATAGACACTCACTCGCAGATAGACACACTCGCAGACACTCACTCGCAGATAGACACACTCGCAGATAGACACACACTCACAGATAGACACTCACTCGCAGATAGACACTCACTCGCAGATAGACACTCACTCGCAGATAGACACTCACTCGCAGATAGACACTCACTCGCAGATAGACACACACTCGCAGATAGACACTCACTCGCAGATAGACACACACTCGCAGATAGACACACACTCACAGATAGACACTCACTCGCAGATAGACACACACTCACAGATAGACACACACTCGCAGATAGACACTCACTCGCAGATAGACACACACTCACAGATAGACACACACTCACAGATAGACACACACTCGCAGATAGACACTCACTCGCAGATAGACACACACTCGCAGATAGACACTCACTCGCAGATAGACACTCACTCGCAGATAGACACACACTCGCAGATAGACACACACTCGCAGATAGACACTCACTCGCAGATAGACACACACTCGCAGATAGACACTCACTCGCAGATAGACACTCACTCGCAGATAGACACACACTCGCAGATAGACACTCACTCGCAGATAGACACTCACTCGCAGATAGACACACACTCGAAGATAGACACTCACTCGCAGATAGACACCCACTCGCAGATAGACACACACTCGCAGATAGACACTCACTCGCAGATAGACACACACTCGCAGATAGACACACACTCGCAGATAGACACACACTCGCAGATAGACACTCACTCGCAGATACACACTCACTCGCAGATAGACACACACTCGCAGATAGACACTCACTCGCAGATAGACACTCACTCGCAGATAGACACACACTCGCAGATAGACACTCACTCGCAGATAGACACTCACTCGCAGATAGACACTCACTCGCAGATAGACACACACTCGCAGATAGACACACACTCGCAGATAGACACTCACTCGCAGATAGACACTCACTCGCAGATAGACACTCACTCGCAGATAGACACTCACTCGCAGATAGACACACACTCGCAGATAGACACACACTCGCAGATAGACACACACTCGCAGATAGACACACACTCGCAGATAGACACTCACTCGCAGATAGACACTCACTCGCAGATAGACACACACTCGCAGATAGACACACACTCGCAGATAGACACACACTCGCAGATAGACACACACTCGCAGATAGACACACACTCGCAGATAGACACTCACTCGCAGATAGACACTCACTCACAGATAGACACTCACTCGCAGATAGACACACACTCGCAGATAGACACTCACTCGCAGATAGACACTCACTCGCAGATAGACACTCACTCGCAGATAGACACTCACTCACAGATAGACACTCACTCGCAGATAGACACACACTCGCAGATAGACACTCACTCGCAGATAGACACACACTCGCAGATAGACACTCACTCGCAGATAGACACACACTCGCAGATAGACACTCACTCACAGATAGACACACACTCGCAGATAGACACTCACTCGCAGACAGACACACTCGCAGATAGACACACACTCGCAGATAGACACACACTCGCAGATAGACACTCACTCGCAGATAGACACTCACTCACAGATAGACACTCACTCGCAGATAGACACACACTCGCAGATAGACACACACTCGCAGATAGACACACACTCGCAGATAGACACTCACTCGCAGATAGACACTCACTCACAGATAGACACTCACTCGCAGATAGACACACACTCGCAGATAGACACACACTCGCAGATAGACACACACTCGCAGATAGACACACACTCGCAGATAGACACTCACTCGCAGATAGACACTCACTCGCAGATAGACACTCACTCGCAGATAGACACTCACTCGCAGATAGACACACACTCGCAGATAGACACACACTCGCAGATAGACACTCACTCGCAGATAGACACACACTCGCAGATAGACACTCACTCGCAGATAGACACTCACTCGCAGATAGACACTCACTCGCAGATAGACACACACTCGCAGATAGACACTCACTCGCAGATAGACACACACTCGCAGATAGACACTCACTCGCAGATAGACACTCACTCGCAGATAGACACACACTCGCAGATAGACACTCACTCGCAGATAGACACTCACTCACAGATAGACACTCACTCGCAGATAGACACACACTCGCAGATAGACACACACTCGCAGATAGACACACACTCGCAGATAGACACTCACTCACAGATAGACACTCACTCGCAGATAGACACACACTCGCAGATAGACACTCACTCGCAGATAGACACACACTCGCAGATAGACACTCACTCGCAGATAGACACACACTCGCAGATAGACACTCACTCACAGATAGACACTCACTCGCAGATAGACACACACTCGCAGATAGACACACACTCGCAGATAGACACACACTCGCAGATAGACACACACTCGCAGATAGACACTCACTCACAGATAGACACTCACTCGCAGATAGACACACACTCGCAGATAGACACACACTCGCAGATAGACACACACTCGCAGATAGACACTCACTCGCAGATAGACACTCACTCACAGATAGACACTCACTCGCAGATACACACTCGCAGATAGACACTCACTCGCAGATAGACACACACTCGCAGACAGACACACACTCGCAGATAGACACTCACTCGCAGATAGACACACACTCGCAGATAGACACTCACTCGCAGATAGACACTCACTCGCAGATAGACACACACTCGCAGATAGACACACACTCGCAGATAGACACACACTCGCAGATAGACACTCACTCGCAGATAGACACTCACTCACAGATAGACACTCACTCACAGATAGACACTCACTCGCAGATAGACACTCACTCGCAGATAGACACACTCGCAGATAGACACACACTCGCAGATAGACACACACTCGCAGATAGACACTCACTCGCAGATAGACACTCACTCGCAGATAGACACACTCGCAGATAGACACACACTCGCAGATAGACACTCACTCGCAGATAGACACTCACTTGCAGATACACACTCGCAGATAGACACTCACTCGCAGATAGACACACACTCGCAGATAGACACACTCGCAGATAGACACTCACTCGCAGATAGACACTCACTCGCAGATAGACACACACTCGCAGATAGACACACACTCGCAGATAGACACACACTCGCAGATAGACACTCACTCGCAGATAGACACTCACTCGCAGATAGACACTCACTCGCAGATAGACACTCACTCGCAGATACACACTCGCAGATAGACACTCACTCGCAGATAGACACACACTCGCAGATAGACACACTCGCAGATAGACACTCACTCGCAGATAGACACTCACTCGCAGATAGACACACACTCGCAGATAGACACACACTCGCAGATAGACACACACTCGCAGATAGACACTCACTCGCAGATAGACACTCACTCGCAGATAGACACACACTCGCAGATAGACACCCACTCGCAGATAGACACACACTCGCAGATAGACACTCACTCGCAGGTAGACACACACTCGCAGATAGACACACACTCACAGATAGACACTCACTCGCAGATAGACACACACTCGCAGATAGACACACACTCGCAGATAGACACTCACTCGCAGATAGACACACACTCGCAGACAGACACTCACTCGCAGATAGACACTCACTCGCAGATAGACACTCACTCGCAGATAGACACTCACTCGCAGACAGACACTCACTCGCAGATAGACACACACTCGCAGATAGACACTCACTCGCAGATAGACACTCACTCGCAGATAGACACACACTCGCAGACAGACACTCACTCGCAGATAGACACTCACTCGCAGATAGACACACACTCACAGATAGACACTCACTCGCAGACAGACACTCACTCGCAGATAGACACACACTCGCAGATAGACACACACTCACAGATAGACACACACTCGCAGATAGACACTCACTCGCAGACAGACACTCACTCGCAGATAGACACACACTCGCAGATACACACACACTCGCAGATAGACACACACTCGCAGACAGACACACACTCACAGATAGACACTCACTCGCAGATAGACACTCACTCGCAGATAGACACTCACTCGCAGATAGACACACACTCGCAGATAGACACTCACTCGCAGACACTCACTCGCAGATAGACACTCACTCGCAGATAGACACACACTCGCAGATAGACACTCACTCGCAGATAGACACACACTCGCAGATAGACACTCACTCGCAGATAGACACTCACTCGCAGATAGACACTCACTCACAGATAGGCACTCACTCGCAGACACTCACTCGCAGATAGACACTCACTCGCAGATAGACACACACTCGCAGATAGACACTCACTCGCAGATAGACACTCACTCACAGATAGACACACACTCGCAGATAGACACTCACTTGCAGATAGACACACACTCGCAGATAGACACACACTCGCAGATAGACACTCACTCACAGATAGACACACACTCGCAGATAGACACACACTCACAGATAGACACACACTCACAGATAGACACACACTCGCAGATAGACACACACTCGCAGATAGACACTCACTCGCAGATAGATACACACTCGCAGATAGACACTCACTCGCAGATAGACACTCACTCGCAGATAGACACTCACTCGCAGATAGACACTCACTCGCAGATAGACACTCACTCGCAGATAGACACACACTCGCAGATAGACACACACTCACAGATAGACACACACTCGCAGATAGACACTCACTCACAGATAGACACACACTCGCAGATAGACACACACTTGCAGATAGACACTCACTCGCAGACAGACACACACTCACAGATAGACACACACTCACAGATAGACACACACTCGCAGATAGACACACACTTGCAGATAGACACAAACTCGCAGATAGACACACACTCGCAGATAGACACACACTCGCAGATAGACACTCACTCGCACATAGACACACACTCGCAGATAGACACACACTCGCAGATAGACACTCACTCGCAGATAGACACTCACTCGCAGATAGATACACACTCGCAGATAGACACACACTCACAGATAGACACACACTTGCAGATAGACACACACTCGCAGATAGACACACACTCGCAGATAGATACACACTCGCAGATAGACACACACTCGCAGATAGACACACACTCGCAGATAGACACACACTCGCAGATAGATACACACTCGCAGATAGACACACACTCGCAGATAGACACACACTCACAGATAGACACACACTTGCAGATAGACACACACTCGCAGATAGACACACACTCGCAGATAGATACACACTCGCAGATAGATACACACTCGCAGATAGACACACACTCACAGATAGACACACACTTGCAGATAGACACACACTCGCAGATAGACACTCACTCGCAGATAGATACACACTCGCAGATAGACACACACTCACAGATAGACACACACTTGCAGATAGACACACACTCGCAGATAGACACTCACTCGCAGATAGACACACACTCGCAGATAGACACACACTCACAGATAGACACACACTCGCAGATAGACACTCACTCGCAGATAGACACACACTCGCAGATAGACACACTCGCAGATAGACACACACTCGCAGATAGACACTCACTCACAGATAGACACTCACTCACAGATACACACTCGCAGATAGACACTCACTCGCAGATAGACACACACTCGCAGATAGACACTCACTCGCAGATAGACACACACTCGCAGATAGACACTCACTCGCAGATAGACACTCACTCGCAGATAGACACACACTCGCAGATAGACACACACTCGCAGATAGACACACACTCGCAGATAGACACTCACTCGCAGATAGACACTCACTCGCAGATAGACACACACTCGCAGATAGACACTCACTCGCAGATAGACACTCACTCGCAGACAGACACTCACTCGCAGATAGACACACACTCGCAGATAGACACACACTCACAGATAGACACACACTCGCAGATAGACACACACTCACAGATAGACACTCACTCGCAGACACACACTCACAGATAGACACACACTCACAGATAGACACTCACTCGCAGATAGACACACACTCACAGATAGACACACACTTGCAGCTACACACTCACTCGCAGATAGACACTCACTCGCAGATAGACACACACTCGCAGATAGACACTCACTCGCAGATAGACATACTCGCAGATAGACACTCACTCGCAGATAGACACTCACTCGCAGATAGACACACACTCGCAGATAGACACTCACTCGCAGATAGACACACACTCGCAGATAGACACTCACTCGCAGATAGACACTCACTCGCAGATAGACACTCACTCGCAGATAGACACTCACTCGCAGATAGACACTCACTCGCAGATAGACACACACTCGCAGATAGACACTCGCAGATAGACACACACTCGCAGATACACACTCACTCGCAGATAGACACACACTCGCAGATAGACACTCGCAGATAGACACACACTCGCAGATACACACACTCGCAGATAGACACTCACTCGCAGATACACACACTCGCATATACACACACTCGCAGATAGACACACACTCGCAGATAGACACTCACTCGCAGATACACACACTCGCAGATAGACAAACACTCGCAGATAGACACTCACTCGCAGATAGACACACACTCGCAGATAGACACACACTCGCAGATATACACACACTCGCAGATAGACACTCACTCGCAGATAGACACACACTCGCAGATAGACACACACTCGCAGATAGACACTCACTCGCAGATAGACACACACTCGCAGATAGACACTCACTCGCAGATAGACACTCACTCACAGATAGACACACACTCGCAGATAGACACTCACTCACAGATAGACACACACTCGCAGATAGACACACACTCGCAGATAGACACACACTCGCAGATAGACACTCACTCGCAGATAGACACTCACTCGCAGATAGACACTCACTCGCAGACACTCACTCGCAGATAGACACACACTCGCAGATAGACACACTCACAGATAGACACTCACTCGCAGATAGACACACACTCGCAGACAGACACACACTCGCAGACAGACACACACTCACAGATAGACACTCACTCGCAGATAGACACTCACTCGCAGATAGACACTCACTCGCAGATAGACACTCACTCGCAGATAGACACACACTCGCAGATAGACACACACTCGCAGACAGACACACACTCGCAGACAGACACACACTCACAGATAGACACTCACTCGCAGATAGACACTCACTCGCAGACAGACACACACTCGCAGACAGACACACACTCGCAGATAGACACTCACTCGCAGATAGACACTCACTCGCAGATAGACACACACTCGCAGATAGACACTCACTCGCAGATAGACACTCACTCGCAGATAGACACTCACTCGCAGATAGACACACACTCGCAGATAGACACACACTCGCAGATAGACACTCACTCGCAGATAGACACTCACTCACAGATAGGCACTCACTCGCAGACACTCACTCGCAGATAGACACTCACTCGCAGATAGACACTCACTCGCAGATAGACACACACTCGCAGATAGACACACACTCGCAGATAGACACACACTCGCAGATAGACACACACTCGCAGATAGACACTCACTCGCAGATAGACACTCACTCGCAGATAGACACACACTCGCAGACAGACACACACTCGCAGATAGACACACACTCGCAGATAGACACACACTCGCAGATAGACACTCACTCGCAGATAGACACTCACTCGCAGATAGACACACACTCGCAGATAGACACACACTCGCAGATAGACACACACTCGCAGATAGACACTCACTCGCAGATAGACACTCACTCGCAGATAGACACTCACTCGCAGATAGACACACACTCGCAGATAGACACTCACTCGCAGATAGGCACTCACTCACAGATAGGCACTCACTCGCAGACACTCACTCGCAGATAGACACTCACTCGCAGATAGACACTCACTCGCAGATAGACACACACTCGCAGATAGACACACACTCGCAGATAGACACACACTCGCAGATAGACACTCACTCGCAGATAGACACTCACTCGCAGATAGACACTCACTCGCAGATAGACACTCACTCGCAGATAGACACACACTCGCAGATAGACACTCACTCGCAGATAGACACTCACTCACAGATAGGCACTCACTCGCAGACACTCACTCGCAGATAGACACTCACTCGCAGATAGACACACACTCGCAGATAGACACTCACTTGCAGATAGACACACACTCGCAGATAGACACTCACTCACAGATAGACACTCACTCGCAGATAGACACTCACTCGCAGATAGACACACACTCGCAGATAGACACTCACTCGCAGATAGACACACACTCGCAGATAGACACTCACTCGCAGATAGACACTCACTCGCAGATAGACACACACTCGCAGATAGACACTCACTCGCAGATAGACACTCACTCGCAGATAGACACACACTCGCAGATAGACACTCACTCGCAGATAGACACACACTCGCAGATAGACACACACTCGCAGATAGACACTCACTCGCACATAGACACACACTCGCAGATAGACACACACTCGCAGATAGACACTCACTCGCAGATAGACACACACTCGCAGATAGACACACACTCACAGATAGACACACACTCGCAGATAGACACTCACTTGCAGATAGACACACACTCGCAGATAGACACTCACTCGCAGATAGACACACACTCACAGATAGACACACACTCGCAGATAGACACACACTCGCAGATAGACACACACTCGCAGATAGACACTCACTCGCAGATAGACACTCACTCGCAGATAGACACACACTCGCAGATAGACACTCACTCGCAGATAGACACACACTCGCAGATAGACACTCACTCGCAGATAGACACTCACTCACAGATAGGCACTCACTCGCAGACACTCACTCGCAGATAGACACTCACTCACAGATAGGCACTCACTCGCA
>NW_027308619.1:0-86000 GCF_047496885.1 Scyliorhinus torazame | reverse complement strand
CTGTCTGTATCTCTGTCTGTGTCTCTGTGTCTGTCTATCTCTCTCTGTGTCTTTGTGTCTGTCTGTGTCTCAGTCTCTGTCTCTGTCTCTGTCTGTGTCTCTGTGTCTGTCGGTCTCTGTGTCTCACTCTCTATCTCTGTCTGTATCTCCGTGTCTGTCAGTGTCTCAGTCTCTGTCTCTATCTGCTGCACAGACTGGGTTTAGGTGTGAGGCACCCACCCAGCTGATCGGCATTGGGGGAGTCACACACACCCAGCTGACTGGCCATGGTGGAGGCACACACCCAGCTGATCGGAAATGGGGAGAGGCACACACCCAGCTGATCGGCAATGGGGAGAGGCACACATCCAGCTGATCGGCAATGGGGAGAGGCACACATCCAGCTGATCGGCATTGGGGGAGTCACACACACCCAGTTGATCGGCAATGTGAGGAAGCACACACCCAGCTGATCGGCACTGGGGGGAAGCACACACACAGCTGACGGGCCATGGGGGAGTCACACTGAACCAGCTGATCGGCCATGGGAGAGTCACACAGACCCAGTTGATCGGCCATGGGGAAGTCACAATGACCCAGCTGATCGGCCATGGGGGAGTCACACAGATCCAGCTCATCGGCCATGGGGGAGTCACACAGACCCAGCTGATCGGCCATGGGGGATTGACACTGAACCAGCTGATCGGCCATGGGAGAGTCACACAGACCCAGTTGATCGGCCATAGGGGTGTCACACTGATCCAACTGATCGGCCATGGGGGAGTCACACCCACCCACCGACAGTCTCTCCTGGTGATGCAGAATGGTAAATCTCTGCCTGTGTCTGCCTGTATCTGTCCAATTCTCTCTCTGTCTGTGTTTCTGTCTGTCAGCCAGCACTGTCAGTTCTCCCACCACACAGCCAGCACTGTCAGTGCTCCCCCACAGAGCCAGCACTGTCAGTGCTCCCAGCACACAGCCAGCACTGTCAGTGCTCCCCCACAGAGCCAGCACTGTCAGTGCTCCCAGCACACAGCCAGCACTGTTAGTGGACCCCCACACAGCCAACACTGTCAGTGCTTCCCCCACACAGCCAGCACTGTTAGTGGACCCCCACACAGCCAGCACTGTCAGTGCTCCCCCACACAGCCAGCACTGTCAGTGCTCCCCACACAGCCAGCACTGTCAGTGCTCACCCCACACAGCCAGCACTGTCAGAGCTCCCCCACACAGCCAGCACTGTCAGTGCTCCCCCACACAGCCAGCACTGTCAGTGCTCCCCCACACAGCCAGCACTGTCAGTGCTCCCCCCACACAGCCAGCAAGGTCAGTGCTCACACCACACAGCCAGCACTGTCAGTGCTCCCCCCACATAGCCAGCACTGTCAGTGCTCCCACCACACAGCCAGCACTGTCACTGCTCCCACCACACAGCCAGCACTGTCAGTGCTCCCCCACACAGCCAGCACTGTCAGTGCTCCCACTACACAGCCAGCACTTTCAGTGCTCCCCCACACAGCCAGCACTGTCAGTGCTCCCCCACACATCCAGCACTGTCAGTGCTCCCACCACACAGCCAGCACTGTTAGTGGACCCCCACACAGCCAACACTGTCAGTGCTTCCCCCACACAGCCAGCACTGTTAGTGGACCCCCACACAGCCAGCATTGTCAGTGCTCCCCCACACAGCCAGCACTGTCAGTGCTCCCCACACAGCCAGCACTGTCAGTGCTCACCCCACACAGCCAGCACTGTCAGTGCTCCCCCACACAGCCAGCACTGTCAGTGCTCCCCCACACAGCCAGCACTGTCAGTGCTCCCCCACACAGCCAGCACTGTCAGTGCTCCCCCCACACAGCCAGCAAGGTCAGTGCTCACACCACACAGCCAGCACTATCAGTGCTCCCCCCACATAGCCAGCACTGTCAGTGCTCCCACCACACAGTCAGCACTGTCACTGCTCCCACCACACAGCCAGCACTGTCAGTGCTCCCCCACACAGCCAGCACTGTCAGTGCTCCCACTACACAGCCAGCACTTTCAGTGCTCCCCCACACAGCCAGCACTGTCAGTGCTCCCCCACACAGCCAGCACTGTCAGTGCTCCCCCCACACAGCCAGCACTGTCAGTGCTCCCCCACACAGCCAGCACTGTCAGTGCTCCCCCACACAGCCAACACTGTCAGTGCTCCCATAACACAGCCAGCACTGTCAGTTCTCTCATCACACAGCCAGCACTGTCACTGCTCCCCCACACAGCCAGCACTATCAGTTCTCTCATCACACAGCCAGCACTGTCAGTGCTCCCACTACACAGCCAGCACTTTCAGTGCTCCCCCACACAGCCAGCACTGTCAGTGCTCCCCCACACAGCCAGCACTGTCAGTGCTCCCCCACACAGCCAGCACTGTCAGTGCTCCCACTACACAGCCAGCACTTTCAGTGCTCCCCCACACAGCCAGCACTGTCAGTGCTCCCCCACACAGCCAGCACTGTCAGTGCTCCCCCCACACAGCCAGCACTGTCAGTGCTCCCCCACACAGCCAGCACTGTCAGTGCTCCCCCACACAGCCAACACTGTCAGTGCTCCCACCACACAGCCAGCACTGTCAGTTCTCTCATCACACAGCCAGCACTGTCACTGCTCCCCCACACAGCCAGCACTATCAGTTCTCTCATCACACAGCCAGCACTGTCAGTGCTCCCACATACAGCCAGCACTGTCAGTGATCCCCCCGCACAGCCAGCACTGTCAGTGCTCCCACCACACAGCCAGCACTTTCAGTGCTCCCCCCACACAGCCAGCACTGTCCGTGCTCCCCCGCACAGCCAGCATTGTCAGTGCTTCCACCACACAGCCAGCCCTGTCAGTGCTCCCCCACACAGCCAGCACTGCCAGTGCTCCCCCCACTCAGCCAGCACTGACAGTGCTCACCCACAGAGCCAGCACTGTCAGTGCTCCCACCACACAGCCAGCACTGACTGTGCTCCCCCACACAGCTAGCACTGTCAGTGCTCCCCATACAGCCAGCACTGTCAATGCTCCCCCACACAGCCAGCACTGCCAGTGCTCCCACCACACAGCCAGCACTGTCATCCTCCCCCACAAAGCCATCACTGTCAGTGCTCCCCCACACAGCCAGCGCTGTCAGTGCTCCCCACACAGCCAGCACTGTCAGTGCTCCCACCACACAGCCAGCACTGCCAGTGCTCCCACCACACAGCCAGCACTGTCAGTGCTCCCAACACACAGCCAGCACTGCCAGTGCTCCCACTGCATAGCCAGCACTGTCAGTGCTCCCCCCACACAGCCAGCAGTGTCAGTGCACCCCCACACAGCCAGCACTGTCAGTGCTCCCACCGCACAGCCAGCACTGCCAGTGCTCCCACCACACAGCCAGCACTGTCAGTGCTCCCCACACAGCCAGAACTGACAGTGCTCCCACCATACAGCCAGCACTGTCAATGCTCCCCACACAGCCAGCACTGTCAGTGCTCCGACCACACAGCCAGCGCTGTCAGTGCTCCCCCACACTGCCAGTACTGCCCGTGCTCCCAACACACAGCCAGCACTGTCAGTGCTCCCACCACACAGCCAGCACTGTCAGTGCTCCCCACACAGCCAGAACTGTCAGTGCTCCCACCATACAGCCAGCACTGTCAGTGTTCCCCACACAGCCAGCACTGTCAGTGCTCCGACCACACAGCCAGCAATGTCAGTGCTCCCCCACAGAGCCAGCACTGTCAGTGCTCCCCCCACAGCCAGCAGTGTCAGTGCACCCCCACACAGCCAGCACTGTCAGTGCTCCCACCACACAGCCAGCACTGTCAGTGCTCCCACCACACAGCCAGCACTGTCAGTGCTCCCCACACAGCCAGAACTGTCAGTGCTCCCACCATACAGCCAGCACTGTCAGTGCTCCCACCACACAGCCAGCACTGTCAGTGCTCCCACCACACAGCCAGCACTGCCAGTGCTCCCCCACACAGCCAGCACAGTCAGTGCTCCCACCACACAGACAGCACTGTCAGTGCTCCCACCACACAGCCAGCACTGTCAGTGCTCCCACCACACAGCCAGCACTGTCAGTGCTCCCACCACACAGCCAGCACTGCCAGTGCTCCCCCACACAGCCAGCACAGTCGGTGCTCCCCCATACAGCCAGCACTGTCAATGCTCACCCGCACAGCCAGCACTGTCAGTGCTCCCACCACACAGCCAGCACTGTCAGTGCTCCCACCACACAGCCGGCACTGTCAGTGCTCCCCCACACAGCCAGAACTGTCAGTGCTCCCCACACAGCCAGCCCTGTCAGTGCTCCCCCACACAGCCAGCACTTCCAGTGCTCCCACCACACAGCCAGCACTGTCAGTGCTCCCCCACACAGCCAGCTCTGTCAGTGCTAACCCCACACAGCCAGCACTGTCAGTGCTCCCCACACACAGCCAGCACTGTCAGTGCTCCCCCACACAGCCAGAACTGTCTGTGCTCCCCACACAGCCAGCCCTGTCAGTGCTCCCCCACACAGCCAGCACTGCCAGTGCTCCCCCCACACAGCCAGCACTGACAGTGCTCACCCACAGAGCCAGCACTGTCAGTGCTCCCACCACACAGCCAGCACTGACTGTGCTCCCCCACACAGCCAGCACTGTCAGTGCTCCCCACACACAGCCAGCACTGTCAGTGCTCCCCACACAGCCAGAACTGTCAGTGCTCCCCACACAGCCAGCCCTGTCAGTGCTCCCCCACACAGCCAGCACTGCCAGTGCTCCCCCCACTCAGCCAGCACTGACAGTGCTCACCCACAGAGCCAGCACTCTCAGTGCTCCCACCACACAGCCAGCACTGACTGTGCTCCCCCACACAGCCAGCACTGTCAGTGCTCCCCATACAGCCAGCACTGTCAATGCTCCCCCACACAGCCAGCACTGCCAGTGCTCCCACCACACAGCCAGCACTGTCATCCTCCCCCACAAAGCCATCACTGTCAGTGCTCCCCCACACAGCCAGCGCTGTCAGTGCTCCCCACACAGCCAGCACTGTCAGTGCTCCCACCACACAGCCAGCACTGCCAGTGCTCCCACCACACAGCCAGCACTGTCAGTGCTCCCAACACACAGCCAGCACTGCCAGTGCTCCCACTGCATAGCCAGCACTGTCAGTGCTCCCCCCACACAGCCAGCAGTGTCAGTGCACCCCCACACAGCCAGCACTGTCAGTGCTCCCACCACACAGCCAGCACTGCCAGTGCTCCCACCACACAGCCAGCACTGTCAGTGCTCCCCACACAGCCAGAACTGTCAGTGCTCCCACCATACAGCCAGCACTGTCAATGCTCCCCACACAGCCAGCACTGTCAGTGCTCCGACCACACAGCCAGCGCTGTCAGTGCTCCCCCACACTGCCAGCACTGCCCGTGCTCCCAACACACAGCCAGCACTGTCAGTGCTCCCACCACACAGCCAGCACTGTCAGTGCTCCCCACACAGCCAGAACTGTCAGTGCTCCCACCATACAGCCAGCACTGTCAGTGTTCCCCACACAGCCAGCACTGTCAGTGCTCCGACCACACAGCCAGCAATGTCAGTGCTCCCCCACAGAGCCAGCACTGTCAGTGCTCCCCCCCACAGCCAGCAGTGTCAGTGCACCCCCACACAGCCAGCACTGTCAGTGCTCCCACCACACAGCCAGCACTGTCAGTGCTCCCACCACACAGCCAGCACTGTCAGTGCTCCCCACACAGCCAGAACTGTCAGTGCTCCCACCATACAGCCAGCACTGTCAGTGCTCCCACCACACAGCCAGCACTGTCAGTGCTCCCACCACACAGCCAGCACTGCCAGTGCTCCCCCACACAGCCAGCACCGTCAGTGCTCCCACCACACAGACAGCACTGTCAGTGCTCCCACCACACAGCCAGCACTGTCAGTGCTCCCACCACACAGCCAGCACTGTCAGTGCTCCCACCACACAGCCAGCACTGCCAGTGCTCCCCCACACAGCCAGCACAGTCGGTGCTCCCCCATACAGCCAGCACTGTCAATGCTCCCCCGCACAGCCTGCACTGTCAGTGCTCCCACCACACAGCCAGCACTGTCAGTGCTCCCACCACACAGCCAGCACTGTCAGTGCTCCCCCACACAGCCAGAACTGTCAGTGCTCCCCACACAGCCAGCCCTGTCAGTGCTCCCCCACACAGCCAGCACTGCCAGTGCTCCCACCACACAGCCAGCACTGTCAGTGCTCCCCCACACAGCCAGCTCTGTCAGTGCTAACCCCACACAGCCAGCACTGTCAGTGCTCCCCACACACAGCCAGCACTGTCAGTGCTCCCCCACACAGCCAGAACTGTCAGTGCTCCCCACACAGCCAGCCCTGTCAGTGCTCCCCCACCCAGCCAGCACTGCCAGTGCTCCCCCACACAGCCAGCACTGACAGTGCTCACCCACAGAGCCAGCACTGTCAGTGCTCCCACCACACAGCCAGCACTGACTGTGCTCCCCCACACAGCCAGCACTGTCAGTGCTCCCCCATACAGCCAGCACTGTCAATGCTCCCCCACACAGCCAGAACTGTCAGTGCTCCCCACACAGCCAGCCCTGTCAGTGCTCCCCCACACAGCCAGCACTGCCAGTGCTCCCCCCACTCAGCCAGCACTGACAGTGCTCACCCACAGAGCCAGCACTCTCAGTGCTCCCACCACACAGCCAGCACTGACTGTGCTCCCCCACACAGCCAGCACTGTCAGTGCTCCCCATACAGCCAGCACTGTCAATGCTCCCCCACACAGCCAGCACTGCCAGTGCTCCCACCACACAGCCAGCACTGTCATCCTCCCCCACAAAGCCATCACTGTCAGTGCTCCCCCACACAGCCAGCGCTGTCAGTGCTCCCCACACAGCCAGCACTGCCAGTGCTCCCACCACACAGCCAGCACTGCCAGTGCTCCCACCACACAGCCAGCACTGTCAGTGCTCCCAACACACAGCCAGCACTGCCAGTGCTCCCACTGCATAGCCAGCACTGTCAGTGCTCCCCCCACACAGCCAGCAGTGTCAGTGCACCCCCACACAGCCAGCACTGTCAGTGCTCCCACCACACAGCCAGCACTGCCAGTGCTCCCACCACACAGCCAGCACTGTCAGTGCTCCCCACACAGCCAGAACTGTCAGTGCTCCCACCATACAGCCAGCACTGTCAATGCTCCCCACACAGCCAGCACTGTCAGTGCTCCGACCACACAGCCAGCGCTGTCAGTGCTCCCCCACACTGCCAGCACTGCCCGTGCTCCCAACACACAGCCAGCACTGTCAGTGCTCCCACCACACAGCCAGCACTGTCAGTGCTCCCCACACAGCCAGAACTGTCAGTGCTCCCACCATACAGCCAGCACTGTCAGTGTTCCCCACACAGCCAGCACTGTCAGTGCTCCGACCACACAGCCAGCAATGTCAGTGCTCCCCCACAGAGCCAGCACTGTCAGTGCTCCCCCCCACAGCCAGCAGTGTCAGTGCACCCCCACACAGCCAGCACTGTCAGTGCTCTCACCACACAGCCAGCACTGTCAGTGCTCCCACCACACAGCCAGCACTGTCAGTGCTCCTCACACAGCCAGAACTGTCAGTGCTCCCACCATACAGCCAGCACTGTCAGTGCTCCCACCACACAGCCAGCACTGTCAGTGCTCCCACCACACAGCCAGCACTGCCAGTGCTCCCCCACACAGCCAGCACAGTCAGTGCTCCCACCACACAGACAGCACTGTCAGTGCTCCCACCACACAGCCAGCACTGTCAGTGCTCCCACCACACAGCCAGCACTGTCAGTGCTCCCACCACACAGCCAGCACTGCCAGTGCTCCCCCACACAGCCAGCACAGTCGGTGCTCCCCCATACAGCCAGCACTGTCAATGCTCCCCCGCACAGCCTGCACTGTCAGTGCTCCCACCACACAGCCAGCACTGTCAGTGCTCCCACCACACAGCCAGCACTGTCAGTGCTCCCCCACACAGCCAGAACTGTCAGTGCTCCCCACACAGCCAGCCCTGTCAGTGCTCCCCCACACAGCCAGCACTGCCAGTGCTCCCACCACACAGCCAGCACTGTCAGTGCTCCCCCACACAGCCAGCTCTGTCAGTGCTAACCCCACACAGCCAGCACTGTCAGTGCTCCCCACACACAGCCAGCACTGTCAGTGCTCCCCCACACAGCCAGAACTGTCAGTGCTCCCCACACAGCCAGCCCTGTCAGTGCTCCCCCACACAGCCAGCACTGCCAGTGCTCCCCCACACAGCCAGCACTGACAGTGCTCACCCACAGAGCCAGCACTGTCAGTGCTCCCACCACACAGCCAGCACTGACTGTGCTCCCCCACACAGCCAGCACTGTCAGTGCTCCCCCATACAGCCAGCACTGTCAATGCTCCCCCACACAGCCAGCATTGCCAGTGCTCCCACCACACAGCCAGCACTGTCAGTGCTCTCACCATACAGCCAGCACTGTCAGTGCTCCCCCACACAGCCAGCTCTGTCAGTGCTAACCCCACACAGCCAGCACTGTCAGTGCTCCCCACACACAGCCAGCACTGTCAGTGCTCCCCCACACAGCCAGAACTGTCAGTGCTCCCCACACAGCCAGCCCTGTCAGTGCTCCCCCACACAGCCAGCACTGCCAGTGCTCCCCCACTCAGCCAGCACTGACAGTGCTCACCCACAGAGCCAGCACTGTCAGTGCTCCCACCACACAGCCAGCACTGACTGTGCTCCCCCACACAGCCAGCACTGTCAGTGCTCCCCATACAGCCAGCACTGTCAATGCTCCCCTACACAGCCAGCACTGTCAGTGCTCCCACCACACAGCCAGCACTGCCAGTGCTCCCCCACACAGCCAGCACCGTCAGTGCTCCCACCACACAGACAGCACTGTCAGTGCTCCCACCACACAGCCAGCACTGTTGTGCTCCCACCACACAGCCAGCACTGCCAGTGCTCCCCCACACAGCCAGCACAGTCGGTGCTCCCCCATACAGCCAGCACTGTCAATGCTCCCCCGCACAGCCTGCACTGTCAGTGCTCCCACCACACAGCCAGCACTGTCAGTGCTCCCACCACACAGCCAGCACTGTCAGTGCTCCCCCACACAGCCAGAACTGTCAGTGCTCCCCACACAGCCAGCCCTGTCAGTGCTCCCCCACACAGCCAGCACTGCCAGTGCTCCCACCACACAGCCAGCACTGTCAGTGCTCCCCCACACAGCCAGCTCTGTCAGTGCTAACCCCACACAGCCAGCACTGTCAGTGCTCCCCACACACAGCCAGCACTGTCAGTGCTCCCCCACACAGCCAGAACTGTCAGTGCTCCCCACACAGCCAGCCCTGTCAGTGCTCCCCCACACAGCCAGCACTGCCAGTGCTCCCCCACACAGCCAGCACTGACAGTGCTCACCCACAGAGCCAGCACTGTCAGTGCTCCCACCACACAGCCAGCACTGACTGTGCTCACCCACACAGCCAGCACTGTCAGTGCTCCCCCATACAGCCAGCACTGTCAATGCTCCCCCACACAGCCAGAACTGTCAGTGCTCCCCACACAGCCAGCCCTGTCAGTGCTCCCCCACACAGCCAGCACTGCCAGTGCTCCCCCCACTCAGCCAGCACTGACAGTGCTCACCCACAGAGCCAGCACTCTCAGTGCTCCCACCACACAGCCAGCACTGACTGTGCTCCCCCACACAGCCAGCACTGTCAGTGCTCCCCATACAGCCAGCACTGTCAATGCTCCCCCACACAGCCAGCACTGCCAGTGCTCCCACCACACAGCCAGCACTGTCATCCTCCCCCACAAAGCCATCACTGTCAGTGCTCCCCCACACAGCCAGCGCTGTCAGTGCTCCCCACACAGCCAGCACTGCCAGTGCTCCCACCACACAGCCAGCACTGCCAGTGCTCCCACCACACAGCCAGCACTGTCAGTGCTCCCAACACACAGCCAGCACTGCCAGTGCTCCCACTGCATAGCCAGCACTGTCAGTGGTCCCCCCACACAGCCAGCAGTGTCAGTGCACCCCCACACAGCCAGCACTGTCAGTGCTCCCACCACACAGCCAGCACTGCCAGTGCTCCCACCACACAGCCAGCACTGTCAGTGCTCCCCACACAGCCAGAACTGTCAGTGCTCCCACCATACAGCCAGCACTGTCAATGCTCCCCACACAGCCAGCACTGTCAGTGCTCCGACCACACAGCCAGCGCTGTCAGTGCTCCCCCACACTGCCAGCACTGCCCGTGCTCCCAACACACAGCCAGCACTGTCAGTGCTCCCACCACACAGCCAGCACTGTCAGTGCTCCCCACACAGCCAGAACTGTCAGTGCTCCCACCATACAGCCAGCACTGTCAGTGTTCCCCACACAGCCAGCACTGTCAGTGCTCCGACCACACAGCCAGCAATGTCAGTGCTCCCCCACAGAGCCAGCACTGTCAGTGCTCCCCCCCACAGCCAGCAGTGTCAGTGCACCCCCACACAGCCAGCACTGTCAGTGCTCCCACCACACAGCCAGCACTGTCAGTGCTCCCACCACACAGCCAGCACTGTCAGTGCTCCCCACACAGCCAGAACTGTCAGTGCTCCCACCATACAGCCAGCACTGTCAGTGCTCCCACCACACAGCCAGCACTGTCAGTGCTCCCACCACACAGCCAGCACTGCCAGTGCTCCCCCACACAGCCAGCACAGTCAGTGCTCCCACCACACAGACAGCACTGTCAGTGCTCCCACCACACAGCCAGCACTGTCAGTGCTCCCACCACACAGCCAGCACTGCCAGTGCTCCCACCACACAGCCAGCACTGCCAGTGCTCCCCCACACAGCCAGCACAGTCGGTGCTCCCCCATACAGCCAGCACTGTCAATGCTCCCCCGCATAGCCTGCACTGTCAGTGCTCCCACCACACAGCCAGCACTGTCAGTGCTCCCACCACACAGCCAGCACTGTCAGTGCTCCCCCACACAGCCAGAACTGTCAGTGCTCCCCACACAGCCAGCCCTGTCAGTGCTCCCCCACACAGCCAGCACTGCCAGTGCTCCCACCACACAGCCAGCACTGTCAGTGCTCCCCCACACAGCCAGCTCTGTCAGTGCTAACCCCACACAGCCAGCACTGTCAGTGCTCCCCACACACAGCCAGCACTGTCAGTGCTCCCCCACACAGCCAGAACTGTCAGTGCTCCCCACACAGCCAGCCCTGTCAGTGCTCCCCCACACAGCCAGCACTGCCAGTGCTCCCCCACACAGCCAGCACTGACAGTGCTCACCCACAGAGCCAGCACTGTCAGTGCTCCCACCACACAGCCAGCACTGACTGTGCTCCCCCACACAGCCAGCACTGTCAGTGCTCCCCCATACAGCCAGCACTGTCAATGCTCCCCCACACAGCCAGCATTGCCAGTGCTCCCACCACACAGCCAGCACTGTCAGTGCTCTCACCATACAGCCAGCACTGTCAGTGCTCCCCCACACAGCCAGCTCTGTCAGTGCTAACCCCACACAGCCAGCACTGTCAGTGCTCCCCACACACAGCCAGCACTGTCAGTGCTCCCCCACACAGCCAGAACTGTCAGTGCTCCCCACACAGCCAGCCCTGTCAGTGCTCCCCCACACGGCCAGCACTGCCAGTGCTCCCCCACTCAGCCAGCACTGACAGTGCTCACCCACAGAGCCAGCACTGTCAGTGCTCCCACCACACAGCCAGCACTGACTGTGCTCCCCCACACAGCCAGCACTGTCAGTGCTCCCCATACAGCCAGCACTGTCAATGCTCCCCTACACAGCCAGCACTGCCAGTGCTCCCACCACACAGCCAGCACTGTCATCCTCCCCCACAAAGCCTTCACTGTCAGTGCTCCCCCACACAGCCAGCGCTGTCAGTGCTCCCCACACAGCCAGCACTGTCAGTGCTCCCACCACACAGCCAGCACTGCCTGTGCTCCCACTGCATAGCCAGCACTGCCAGTGCTCCCCCCACACAGCCAGCAGTGTCAGTGCACCCCCACACAGCCAGCACTGTCAGTGCTCCCACCACACAGCCAGCACTGTCAGTGCTCCCACCACACAGCCAGCACTGTCAGTGCTCCCCACACAGCAAGAACTGTCAGTGCTCCCACCATACATCCAGCACTGTCAATGCTCCCCACACAGCCAGCACTGTCAGTGCTCCGACCACACAGCCAGCGCTGTCAGTGCTCCCCCACACAGCCAGCACTGTCAGTGCTCCCCACACAGCCAGAACTGTCAGTTCTCCCACCATACAGCCAGCATTGTCAGTGCTCCCCACACAGCCAGAACTGTCAGTGCTCCCACCATACAGCCAGCACTGTCAGTGTTCCCCACACAGCCAGCACTGTCAGTGCTCCGACCACACAGCCAGCAATGTCAGTGCTCCCCCACAGAGCCAGCACTGTCAGTGCTCCCCCCCACAGCCAGCAGTGTCAGTGCACCCCCACACAGCCAGCACTGTCAGTGCTCCCACCATACAGCCAGCACTGTCAGTGCTCCCACCACACAGCCAGCACTGTCAGTGCTCCCCACACAGCCAGAACTGTCAGTGCTCCCACCATACAGCCAGCACTGTCAGTGCTCCCCACACAGCCAGCACTGTCAGTGCTCCGACCACACAGCCAGCGCTGTCAGTGCTCCCAACACACAGCCAGCACTGTCAGTGCTCGCACCACACAGCCAGCACTGTCAGTGTTCCCCGCACAGCCAGAACTGTCAGTGCTCCCACCATACAGCCAGCACTGTCAGTGTTCCGCACACAGCCAGAACTGTCAGTGCTCCCACCACAAAGCCAGCACTGTCAGTGCTCCCACAACACAGCCAGCACTGTCAGTGCTCCCCACACAGCCAGAACTGTCAGTGCTCCCACCATACAGCCAGCACTGTCAGTGCTCCCACAACAGCCAGCACTGTCATTGCTCCTCCACACAGCCCGCACTGGCAGTGCTCCCACCACACAGCCAGCACTGGCAGTGCTCCCACCACACAGCCAGCACTGTCAGTGATCCCCGCACACAGCCAGCACTGTCAGGGCTCCCCCCACACAGCCAGCACTGTCAGTGCTCCCACCACACAGCCAGCACTGTCAGTGCTCCCACCACACAACCAGCACTGTCAGTGCTCCCCCACAGAGCCAGCACTGTCAGTGCTCCCCCACACAGCCAGCACTGTCAGTGCTCCCACCACTCAGCCAGCACTGTCAGTCCTCCCACACACAGACAGCACTGTCAGTGCTCCCACCACACAGTCGGCACTGCCAGTGCTCCCACCACACAGCCAGCACTGTCAGTGCCCCCACCCCACACAGCCAGCACTATCAGTACTCCCCCCACACAGTCGGCACTGCCAGTGCTCCCACTACACAGCCAGCACTGTCAGTGCCCTCACCCCACACAGCCAGCACTATCAGTGCTCCCGCACAGCCAGCATTGTCAGTGCTTCCACCACACAGCCAGCACTGCTAGTGCTCCCCCACACAGCAAGCACTCTCAGTCCTCCCACCACACAGCCAGCACTGTCAGTGCTCCCACCACACAGCCAGCCCTGCCAGTGCTCCCCCACACAGCCAGCACAGTCAGTGCTCCCACCACACAGACAGCACTGTCAGTGCTCCCACCACACAGCCAGCACTGTCAGTGCTCCCACCACACAGCCAGCACTGTCAGTGCTCCCACCACACAGCCAGCACTGTCAGTGCTCCCATACAGCCAGCATTGTCAGTGCTACCAACACACAGCCAGCACTGTCAGTGCTCCCACCACACAGCCAGCACTGTCAGTGCTCCCACCACACAGCCAGCACTGTCAGTGCTCCCCCACACAGCCAGCTCTGTCAGTGCTAACCCCACACAGCCAGCACTGTCAGTGCTCCCCACACACAGCCAGCACTGTCAGTGCTCCCCACACAACCAGAACTGTCAGTGCTCCCCACACAGCCAGCCCTGTCAGTGCTCCCCCACACAGCCAGCACTGCCAGTGCTCCCCACACAGCCAGCACTGACAGTGCTCACCCACAGAGCCAGCACTGTCAGTGCTCCCACCACAAAGCCAGCACTGACTGTGCTCCCCCACACAGCCAGCACTGTCAGTGCTCCCCCATACAGCCAGCACTGTCAATGCTCCCCCACACAGCCAGCACTGCCAGTGCTCCCACCACACAGCCAGCACTGTCATCCTCCCCCACAAAGCCATCACTGTCAGTGCTCCCCCACACAGCCAGCGCTGTCAGTGCTCCCCACACAGCCAGCACTGTCAGTGCTCCCCCCACACAGCCAGCACTGTCAGTGCTCCCCCCACACAGCCAGCGCTGTCAGTGCTCCCCACACAGCCAGCACTGCCAGTGCTCCCACCACACAGCCAGCACTGTCAGTGACCCCCCACACAGCCAGCACTGTCAGTGACCGCCCACACAGCTAGCACTGTCAGTGCTCCCCACACAGCCAGCACTGTCAGTGACCCCCCACACAGCCAGCACTATCAGTGCTCCCCACAAAGCCAGCACTGTCAGTGCACCGCCACAGAGCCAGAACTGTCAGTGCTCCCCCACACAGCCAGCACTGTCAATACTCCCACCACACAACCAGCACTGTCAGTGCTCCCCCACACAGCCAGCACTGTCAGTGCTCCTCCCACACAGCCAGCACTGTCAGTGCTCCACCCTCACAGACAGCACTGTCAGTGCTCCCACCACACAGCCTGCACTGTCAGTGCTCCCATCACACAGCCAGCACTGTCAGTGCTCCCACTATACAGACGGCACTGTCAGTGCTCCTACCACACAGCCAGCACTGTCAGTGCTCCCACCACACAGCCAGCACTGTCAGTGCTCCCCCACACAGCCAGCACTGTCAGTGCTCCCCCACACAGCCAGCACTGTCAGTGCTCCCACCACAGAGCCAGCACTGTCAGTGCTCCCCCACGTAGCCAGCACTGTCAGTACTCCCACCACACAGCCAGCACTGTCAGTGCCCCCACCACACAACCAGCACTGTCAGTACTCCCACCACACAGCCAGCACTTTCAGTGCCCCCACCCCACACAGCCAGCACTATCAATGCTCCCCAACAGCCAGCACTGTCAGTGCTCCCCCCATACAGCCAGCACTGTCAGTGCTCCCACCACACAGCCAGCACTGTCAGTGCTCCGACCACACAGCCAGCACTGTCAGTGCTCTCACTACAAAGCCAGCACTGTCAGTGATCCCCCCATACAGCCAGCACTGTCAGTGCTCCCCCCACACAGCCAGCACTGTCAGTGCTACCCCACACAGCCAGCACTGTCAGTGCTCTCACCTCACAGCTAGCACTGTCAGTGCTCTCACTACAAAGCCAGCACTGTCAGTTCTTCCCCCACAGAGACATCACTGTCAGTGCCCCCCACACAGCCAGCACCGACTGTGCTCCTCCCACACACCAGCACTGTCAGTGCTCTCACCACACAGCCAGCACTGTCAGTGCTCCCACCACACAGCCAGCACTGTCAGTGCTCCCACCACACAGCCAGCACTGCCAGTGCTCCCACCACACAGCCAGCACTGTCAGTGGTCCCCCCACACAGCCAGCACTGTCAGTGCTCCACACACACAGCCAGCAATGTCAGTGCTCCCCACACAGCCAGCACTGTCAGTGCTCCACCCACACAGCCAGCACTGTCAGTGCTCCCCACACAGCCAGCACTGTCAGTGCTCCACCCACACAGCCAGCACTGCCCGTGCTCCCCCACACAGCCAGCACTGTCAGTGCTCCCCCCACACAACCAGCACTGTCAGTGCTCCACCCTCACAGCCAGCACTGTCAGTGCTCCCACCACACAGCCAGCAATGTCAGTGCTCCCACCACACAACCAGCTCTGTCAGTGCTCCCCACACAGCCAGCACTGTCAGTGCTCCCCCACACAGCCAGCACTGTCAGTGCTCCCCCCCATACAGACAGCACTGTCAGTGCTCCCCCACACAGCCAGCACTGTCAGTGCTCCCACCACTCAGCCAGCACTGTCAGTGCTCCCCCACACAGCCAGCACTGTCAGTGCTCCCACCACACAGCCAGCACTGTCAGTGCTCCCCCACACAGCCAGCACTGTCAGTGCTCCCCCCACACAGCCAGCACTGTCAGTGCTTCCGCACACAGCCAGCACTGTCAGTGCTCCCACTACACAGCCAGCACTGTCAGTGCTCCCCCCACACAACCAGCACTGTCAGTGCTCCCCCCACACAGCCAGCACTTCCAGTGCTACCCCACACAGCCAGCGCTGTCAGTGCTCCCACCACACAGCCAGCACTGTCAGTGCTCCCCACACAGACAGCACTGGAAATGCTCCCTCCAAACTGTGTCTGTGTCTCAGTCTGTGTAGCTGTGTCTGTCTGTGTCTCTCTATCTGTCTCTCTCTCTGACCCTGTCTCTGTCTCTGCCTGTGTCTCTGTCTCTCTCTGTGTCTCTGTCTGTATCTCTGTCTCTGTCCCTGTCTCTGTCTGTGTCCCTGTCTCTGTCTGCGTCTCTGTCTGTGTCTCTGTCTCTGTCTGTGTCCCTGTCTCTGTCTGTGCCCCTGTCTCTCTCTGTGTCTCTGTCTGTGTCTCTGTGTTTGTCTGTGTCTTAGTCTGTCTGTGTCTCTGTCTATGTCTGTGTCTCTGTCTGTATCTCTGTCTGTGTCTCTGTGTCTGTCTATCTCTCTCTGTGTCTTTGTGTCTGTCGTGTCTCAGTCTCTGTCTCTGTCTCTGTCTGTGTCTCTGTGTCTGTCGGTCTCTGTGTCTCACTCTCTATCTCTGTCTGTATCTCCGTGTCTGTCAGTGTCTCAGTCTCTGTCTCTATCTGCTGCACAGACTGGGTTTAGGTGTGAGACACCCACCCAGCTGATCGGCATTCGGGGAGTCACACACACCCAGCTGACTGGCCATGGTGGAGGCACACACCCAGCTGATCGGAAATGGGGAGAGGCACACACCCAGCTGATCGGCAATGGGGAGAGGCACACATCCAGCTGATCGGCAATTGGGAGAGGCACACATCCAGCTGATCGGCATTGGGGGAGTCACACACACCCAGTTGATCGGCAATGTGAGGAAGCACACACCCAGCTGATCGGCACTGGGGGGAAGCACACACACAGCTGACGGGCCATGGGGGAGTCACACTGAACCAGCTGATCGGCCATGGGAGAGTCACACAGACCCAGTTGATCGGCCATGGGGAAGTCACAATGACCCAGCTGATCGGCCATGGGGGAGTCACACAGATCCAGCTCATCGGCCATGGGGGAGTCACACAGACCCAGCTGATCGGCCATGGGGGAGTCACACAGATCCAGCTCATCGGCCATGGGGGATTGACACTGAACCAGCTGATCGGCCATGGGAGAGTCACACAGACCCAGTTGATCGGCCATGGGGGTGTCACACTGATCCAGCTGATCGGCCATGGGGGAGTCACACCCACCCACCGACAGTCTCTCCTGGTGATGCAGAATGGTAAATCTCTGCCTGTGTCTGCCTGTATCTGTCCAATTCTCTCTCTGTCTGTGTTTCTGTCTGTCAGCCAGCACTGTCAGTTCTCCCACCACACAGCCAGCACTGTCAGTGCTCCCCCACAGAGCCAGCACTGTCAGTGCTCCCAGCACACAGCCAGCACTGTCAGTGCTCCCCCACAGAGCCAGCACTGTCAGTGCTCCCAGCACACAGCCAGCACTGTTAGTGGACCCCCACACAGCCAACACTGTCATTGCTTCCCCCACACAGCCAGCACTGTTAGTGGACCCCCACACAGCCAGCACTGTCAGTGCTCCCCCACACAGCCAGCACTGTCAGTGCTCCCCACACAGCCAGCACTGTCAGTGCTCACCCCACACAGCCAGCACTGTCAGAGCTCCCCCACACAGCCAGCACTGTCAGTGCTCCCCCACACAGCCAGCACTGTCAGTGCTCCCCCACACAGCCAGCACTGTCAGTGCTCCCCCCACACAGCCAGCAAGGTCAGTGCTCACACCACACAGCCAGCACTGTCAGTGCTCCCCCCACATAGCCAGCACTGTCAGTGCTCCCACCACACAGTCAGCACTGTCACTGCTCCCACCACACAGCCAGCACTGTCAGTGCTCCCCCACACAGCCAGCACTGTCAGTGCTCCCACTACACAGCCAGCACTTTCAGTGCTCCCCCACACAGCCAGCACTGTCAGTGCTCCCCCACACAGCCAGCACTGTCAGTGCTCCCACCACACAGCCAGCACTGTTAGTGGACCCCCACACAGCCAACACTGTCAGTGCTTCCCCCACACAGCCAGCACTGTTAGTGGACCTCCACACAGCCAGCACTGTCAGTGCTCCCCCACACAGCCAGCACTGTCAGTGCTCCCCACACAGCCAGCAGTGTCAGTGCTCACCCCACACAGCCAGCACTGTCAGTGCTCCCCCACACAGCCAGCACTGTCAGTGCTCCCCCACACAGCCAGCACTGTCAGTGCTCCCCCACACAGCCAGCACTGTCAGTGCTCCCCCCACACAGCCAGCAAGGTCAGTGCTCACACCACACAGCCAGCACTGTCAGTGCTCCCCCCACATAGCCAGCACTGTCAGTGCTCCCACCACACAGTCAGCACTGTCACTGCTCCCACCACACAGCCAGCACTGTCAGTGCTCCCCCACACAGCCAGCACTGTCAGTGCTCCCACTACACAGCCAGCACTTTCAGTGCTCCCCCACACAGCCAGCACTGTCAGTGCTCCCCCACACAGCCAGCACTGTCAGTGCTCCCCCCACACAGCCAGCACTGTCAGTGCTCCCCCACACAGCCAGCACTGTCAGTGCTCCCCCACACAGCCAACACTGTCAGTGCTCCCACCACACAGCCAGCACTGTCAGTTCTCTCATCACACAGCCAGCACTGTCACTGCTCCCCCACACAGCCAGCACTATCAGTTCTCTCATCACACAGCCAGCACTGTCAGTGCTCCCACATACAGCCAGCACTGTCAGTGATCCCCCCACACAGCCAGCACTGTCAGTGCTCCCACCACACAGCCAGCACTTTCAGTGCTCCCCCCACACAGCCAGCACTGTCCGTGCTCCCCCACACAGCCAGCACTGTCAGTGCTCCCACCACACAGCCAGCACTGTCAGTGCTCCCCCACAGAGCCAGCACTGTCAGTGCTCCCAGCACACAGCCAGCACTGTCAGTGCTCCCACCACACAGCCAGCACTGTCAGTGCTCCCCCACACAGCCTGCACTGTCAGTGCTCCCCCCCCACACAGCCAGCAGTGTCAGTGCTTCCCCCACACAGCCAGCACTGTCAGTGCTCCCCACACAGCCAGCACTGTCAGTGCTCCCCCCACTCAGACAGCACTGTCAATGCTCCCCACACAGACAGCACTGTCAGTACTACCCCCACTCAGCCAGCACTGTCAGTGCTCCCCACAGAGCCAGCACTGTCAGTGCTCCCCCACACAGCCAGCACTGTCTGTCCTCCCCCCACACAGCCAGCACTGTCAGTGCTCCCCCACAAAGCCAGCACTGTCAGTGCTTCCCCCCACACAGGCAGCACTGTCAGTGCTCCCACCACACAGCCAGCACTGTCAGTTCTCTCACCACACAGCCAGCACTGTCAGTGCTCCCCCGACGCAGACAGAACTGTCAGTGCTCCCCCACACAGACAGCACTGTCAGTGCTCCCCCCCACACAGCCAGCCCTGTCTGTGCTCCCCCCACACAGCCAGCAATGTCAGGGCTCCCACCACACAGCCAGCACTGTCAGTGCTCCCCACACAACCAGCACTGTCAGTGCTCCCACCACACAGCCAGCACTGCCAGTGCTCCCACCACACAGCCAGCACTGTCAGAGCTCCCACCACACAGCCAGCACTGTCAGTGCTCCCCACAGAGCCAACACTGTCAGTGCTCCCACCACACAGCCAGCACTGTCAGTGCTCCCCCACAGAGCCAGCACTGTCAGTGCTCCCACCACACAGCCAGCACTGTCAGTGCTCCCCCCACACAGCCAGCACAGTCAGTGCTCCCCCCAACAGCCAGCAGTGTCAGTGCTTCCCCCACACAGCCAGCACTGTCAGTGCTCCCCCCACTCAGCGAGCACTGTCAGTGCTCCCCACAGAGCCAGCACTGTCAGTGCTCCCCCAAACAGCCAGCACGTTCAGTGCTCCCAACACACAGCCAGCACTGCCAGTGCTCCCACTGCATAGCCAGCACTGTCAGTGCTCCCCATACAGACAGCAGTGTCAGTGCACCCCAACACAGCCAGCACTGTCAGTGCTCCCACCACACAGCCAGCACTGTCAGTGATCCCACCACACAGCCAGCACTGTCAGTGCTCCCACACAGCCAGAACTGTCAGTGCTCCCACCATACAGCCAGCACTGTCAGTGTTCCCCACACAGCCAGCACTATCAGTGCTCCCACCACACAGCCAGCACTGTCAGTGCTCCCACCACACAGCCAGCACTGTCAGTGCTCCCCCCACACAGCCAGCACTGTCAGTGCTCCGACCACACAGCCAGCACTGTCAGTGCTCCCCCACACAGCCAGCACTGTCAGTGCTCCCACCACAGAGCCAGCACTGTCAGGGCTCCCCCGACACAGCCAGCACTGTCAGTGCTCCCACCACATAGCCAGCTCTGTGAATGCTCCCCCCACACAGCCAGAATTGTCAGTGCTCCCCACACAGCCAGCACTGTCAGTGCTCCCACCACACAGACAGCACTTTCAGTGCTCCCACCCCACACAGCCAGCACTGTCAGTGCTCCCCCCACACAGTCGGCACTGCAAGTGCCCCCACACCACACAGCCAACACTATCAGTGCTCCCGCACAGCCAGAATTGTCAGTGCTCCCACCACACAGCCAGCACTGTCAGTGCTGCCACCACACAGCCAGCACTGCCAGTGCTCCCCCAAACAGCCAGCACAGTCAGTGCTCCCACCACACAGCCAGCACTGTCAGTGCTCCCACCACACAGCCAGCACAGTCAGTGCTCCCACCACACAGACAGCACTGTCAGTGCTCCCACCACACAGCCAGCACTGTCAGTGCTCCCCACACAGCCAGCACTGTCAGTGCTCCCACCACACAGCCAGCACTGCAGTGCTTCCCCACACAGCCAGCACAGTCAGTGCTCCCACCACACAGACAGCACTGTCAGTGCACCCACCACACAGCCAACACTGTCAGTGCTCCCACCACACAGCCAGCACTGTCAGTGCTCCCACCACACAGCCAGCACTGTCAGTGCTCCCATCACACAGCCAGCACTGTCAGTGCTCCCACCATACAGACGGCACTGTCAGTGCTCCCACCACACAGCCAGCACTGTCAGTGCTCCCCCACACAGCCAGCACTGTCAGTGCTCCCACCACGCTGCCAGCACTGTCAGTGCTCCCATCACACAGCCAGCACTGTCAGTGCTCCCCCACACAGCCAGCACTGTCAGAGCTCCCCCCCCACAAAGCCAGCAGTGTCAGTGCTCCCCCACACAGCCAGCACTGTCAGTGCTCACCCCACACAGCCAGCACTGTCAGTGCTCCCCCCACACAGCCAGCACTGTCAGTGCTCCCCACACAGCCAGCACTGTCAGTGCTCCCCCACACAGCCAGCACTGTCAGAGCTCCCCCCCCCCAAAGCCAGCAGTGTCAGTGCACCCCCACACAGCCAGAACTGTCAGTGCTCCCCCCACACAGACAGCACTATCAGTGCTTCCACCACACAACCAGCACTGTCCGTGCTCCCCAAAGAGCCAGCACTGTCTGTGCTCCTCCCAGACACAGCCAGTACTGTCAGTGCTTCTACCACACAGCCAGCACTGTCAGTGCTCCCACAACTCAGCCAGCACTGTCAGCGCTCCCCCCACACAGCCAGCACTCTCAGTTCTCAGCCCACACAGCCAGCACTGTCAGTTTTCCCACCACACAGCCAGCACTGTCAGTCCTCCCCTCACACAGCCAGCACTGTCAGTGCTCCCCCCACACAGCCAGCACTGTCAGTTTTCCCACCACACAGCCAGCACTGCCAGTGATCCCACCACACAGCCAGCACTGTCAGGGCTCCCACCACACAGCCAGCACTGCCAGTGCTCCGACCACACAGCCAGCACTGTCAGAGCTCCCACCACACAGCCAGCACTGTCAGTGCTCCCCCCACGCAGACAGCACTGTCAGTGCTCCCCACACAGCCAGCACTGTCTGTGCTCCCCCCACACAGCCAGCACATTCAGGGCTCCCACCACACAGCCAGCACTGCCAGTGCTCCCACCACACAGCCAGCACTGTCAGAGCTCCCACCACACAGCCAGCACTGTCAGTGCTCCCACAACTCAGCCAGCACTGTCAGTGCTCCCCCACACAGCCAGCACTCTCAGTTCTCAGCCCACACAGCCAGCACTGTCAGTTTTCCCACCACACAGCCAGCACTGTCAGAGCTCCCACCACACAGCCAGCACTGTCAGTGCTCCCCCCACGCAGACAGCACTGTCAGTGCTCCCCCACACAGACAGCACTGTCAGCGCTCCCCCCACACAGCCAGCACTGTCTGTGCTCCCCCCACACAGCCAGCACTGTCAGGGCTCCCACCACACAGCCAGCACTGTCAGTGCTCCCCCCACACAGCCAGCACTGTCAGTGCTCCCCCCACACAGCCAGCACTGTCAGTGCTCCCCCCACACAGCCAGCACTGTCAGTGCTCCCCCTACACAGCCAGCACAGTCAGTGCTCCCCCCACACAGCCAGCACTGTCAGAGCTCCCACCACACAGCCAGCACTGTCAGTGCTCCCCCGCACAGCCAGCACTGTCAGTGCTCCCCCACAGAGCCAGCACTGTCAGTTCTCCCCCTACACAGCCAGCACTGTCAGTGCTCCCCCCCCCCACACAGCCAGCACTGTCAGTGCTCCCCCCACACAGACAGCACTGTCAGTGCTCCCCACACAGACAGCACTGTCAGTGATTCCCCCACTCAGCCAGCACTGTCAGTGCTCCCCCACACAGCCAGCACTTTCAGTCCTCCCCCACACAGCCAGCACTGTCAGTGCTCCCCCACAGAGCCAGCACTGTCAGTGCTCCCCCCACGCAGACAGCACTGTCAGTGCACCCCCACACAGCCAGCACTGTCAGTGCTCCCCCACACAGCCAGCACTGTCAGTGCTCCCCCCACACAGCCGGCACTGCCAGTGCTCCCTCCACACAGCCAGCACTGTCAGTGCTCCCACCACACAGCTAGCACTGTCAGTGCTCCCCCCACACAGCCAGCACTGTCAGTACTCCCCCACACAGCCAGCACTGTCAGAGCTCCCATCACACAGCCAGCACTGTCAGTGCTCCCCCCACACAGCCAGCACTGTCAGTGCTCCCCCCACACAGCCAGCACTGCCAGTGCTCCCCCACACAGCCAGCACTGTCAGTGCTCCCCCCACACAGCCAGCACTGTCAGTGCTCTCACCACACAGCCAGCACTGTCAGTGCTCGCACCACACAGCCAGCACTGTCAGTGCCCCCACCCCACACAGCCAGCACTGTCAGTGCTCCCACCACACAGCCAGCACTGTCAGTGCTCCCACCACACAGCCAGCACTGTCAGTGCCCCCACCCCACACAGCCAGCACTATCAGTGCTCCCGCACAGCCAGCATTGTCAGTGCTCCCACCAGACAGCCAGCACTGCCAGTGCTCCCCAACACAGCCAGCACAGTCAGTGCTCCCACCACACAACCAGCACTGTCAGTGCTCCCACCACACAGCCAGCACTGCCAGTGCTCCCCACACAGCCAGCACAGTCAGTGCTCCCACCACACAGACAGCACTGTCAGTGCTCCCACCACACAGCCAGCACTGTCAGAGCTCCCACCACACAGCCAGCCCTGCCAGTGCTCCCCACACAGCCAGCACAGTCAGTGCTCCCCCATACAGCCAGCACTGTCAATGCTCCCCCACACAGCCAGCACTGCCAGTGCTCCCACCACACAGCCAGCACTGTCAGTACTCCCACCACACAGCCAGCACTGTCAGTGCTCCCACCACACAGCCAGCACTGTCAGTGCTCCCATACAGACTGCACTGTCAGTGCTCCCACCACACAGCCAGCACTGTCAGTGCTCCCCCACACAGCCAGCACTGTCAATGCTCCCAACACACAGCCAGCAATGCCAGTGCTCCCACTGCATAGCCAGCACTGTCAGTGCTCCCCCACAGAGCCAGCAGTGTCAGTGCACCCCCACACAGCCAGCACTGCCAGTGCTCCCATCACACAGCCAGCACTGTCAGTGCTCCCACCACACAGCCAGCACTGTCAGTGCTCCCCACGAAGCCAGACCTGTCAGTGCTCCCACCACACAGCCAGCGCTGTCAGTGCTCCCCCACACAGCCAGCACTGTCCGTGCTCCCACCACACAGCCAGCACTGTCAGTGCTCCCACCACACAGCCAGCACTGGCAGTTTTCCAACCACACAGCCAGCACTGTCAGTGGTCCCCACACAGCCAGCACTGTCAGTGCTCTCACCACACAGCCAGCACTGTCAGTGCTCCCACCACACAGCCAGCACTGTCAGGGCTCCCCCCACACAGCCAGCACTGTCAGTGCTCCCCCACAGAGCCGGCAGTGTCAGTGCTCCCACCCCACACAGCCAGCACTGTCAGTGCTCCCCCCACAAAGTCGGCACTGCCAGTGCTCCCACCACACAGCCAGCGCTATCAGTGCTCCCACCACACAGCCAGCACTGTCAGTGCCCCCACCCCACACAGCCAGCACTATCAGTGCTCCCGCACAGCCAGCATTGTCAGTGCTCCCACGAGACAGCCAGCACTGCCAGTGCTCCCCACACAGCCAGCACAGTCAGTGCTCCTACCACACAGCCAGCACTGTCAGTGCTCCCCCACACAGCCAGCACTGTCAGTGCTCCCCACACAGCCAGCACTGTCAGTGCTCCCCCACACAGCCAGTACTGTCAGTGCTCGCACCACACAACCAGCACTGTCAGTGCTCCCACCACACAGCCAGCACTGCCAGTGCTCCCCACACAGCCAGCACAGTCAGTGCTCCCCCATACAGCCAGCACTGTCAATGCTCCCCCACACAGCCAGCACTGCCAGTGCTCCCACCACACAGCCAGCACTGTCAGTGCTCCTACCACACAGCCAGCACTGTCAGTGCTCCCACCACACAGCCAGCACTGTCAGTGCTCCCATACAGCCAGCACTGTCAGTGCTCCCACCACACAGCCAGCACTGCCAGTGCTCCCCCACACAGCCAGCACTGACAGTGCTCCCCCACAGAGCCAGCACTGTCAGTGCACCCCACACAGCCAGCACTGTCAGTGCTCCCCATACAGCCAGCACTGTTAATGCTCCCCCACACAGCCAGCACTGCCAGTGCTCCCACCACACAGCCAGCACTGTCATCCTCCCCCACACAGCCAGCACTGTCAGTGCTGCCACCACACAGCCAGCACTGCCAGTGCTCCCCCAAACAGCCAGCACAGTCAGTGCTCCCACCACACAGCCAGCACTGTCAGTGCTCCCACCACACAGCCAGCACAGTCAGTGCTCCCACCACACAGACAGCACTGTCAGTGCTCCCACCACACAGCCAGCACTGTCAGTGCTCCCCACACAGCCAGCACTGTCAGTGCTCCCACCACACAGCCAGCACTGCAGTGCTTCCCCACACAGCCAGCACAGTCAGTGCTCCCACCACACAGACAGCACTGTCAGTGCACCCACCACACAGCCAACACTGTCAGTGCTCCCACCACACAGCCAGCACTGTCAGTGCTCCCACCACACAGCCAGCACTGTCAGTGCTCCCATCACACAGCCAGCACTGTCAGTGCTCCCACCATACAGACGGCACTGTCAGTGCTCCCACCACACAGCCAGCACTGTCAGTGCTCCCCCACACAGCCAGCACTGTCAGTGCTCCCACCACGCTGCCAGCACTGTCAGTGCTCCCATCACACAGCCAGCACTGTCAGTGCTCCCCCACACTGCCAGCACTGTCAGAGCTCCCCCCCCCCACAAAGCCAGCAGTGTCAGTGCTCCCCCACACAGCCAGCACTGTCAGTGCTCCCCCCACACAGCCAGCACTGTCAGTGCTCCCCCCACACAGCCAGCACTGTCAGTGCTCCCCACACAGCCAGCACTGTCAGTGCTCCCCCACACAGCCAGCACTGTCAGAGCTCCCCCCCCACAAAGCCAGCAGTGTCAGTGCTCCCCCACACAGCCAGACTGTCAGTGCTCCCCCCACACATACAGCACTATCAGTGCTCCCACCACACAACCGGCACTGTCCGTGCTCCCCAAAGAGCCAGCACTGTCTGTGCTCCTCCCAGACACAGCCAGTACTGTCAGTGCTTCTACCACACAGCCAGCACTGTCAGTGCTCCCACAACTCAGCCAGCACTGTCAGTGCTCCCACCACACAGCCAGCACTGTCAGTGCTCCCCCACACAGCCAGACTGTCAGTGCTCCCCCCACACATACAGCACTATCAGTGCTCCCACCACACAACCAGCACTGTCCGTGCTCCCCAAAGAGCCAGCACTGTCTGTGCTCCTCCCAGACACAGCCAGTACTGTCAGTGCTTCTACCACACATACAGCACTATCAGTGCTCCCACCACACAACCAGCACTGTCCGTGCTCCCCAAAGAGCCAGCACTGTCTGTGCTCCTCCCAGACACAGCCAGTACTGTCAGTGCTTCTACCACACAGCCAGCACTGTCAGTGCTCCCACAACTCAGCCAGCACTGTCAGTGCTCGCCCCACACAGCCAGCACTCTCAGTTCTCAGCCCACACAGCCAGCACTGTCAGTTTTCCCACCACACAGCCAGCACTGTCAGTCCTCCCCTCACACAGCCAGCACTGTCAGTGCTCCCTCCACACAGCCAGCACTGTCAGTTTTCCCACCACACAGCCAGCACTGTCAGTGATCCCACCACACAGCCAGCACTGTCAGGGCTCCCACCACACAGCCAGCACTGCCAGTGCTCCCACCACACAGCCAGCACTGTCAGAGCTCCCACCACACAGCCAGCACTGTCAGTGCTCCCCCCACGCAGACAGCACTGTCAGTGCTCCCCCACACAGCCAGCACTGTCTGTGCTCCCCCCACACAGCCAGCACTGTCAGGGCTCCCACCACACAGCCAGCACTGCCAGTGCTCCCACCACACAGCCAGCACTGTCAGAGCTCCCACCACACAGCCAGCACTGTCAGTGCTCCCACAACTCAGCCAGCACTGTCAGTGCTCCCCCACACAGCCAGCACTCTCAGTTCTCAGCCCACACAGCCAGCACTGTCAGTTTTCCCACCACACAGCCAGCACTGTCAGAGCCCCCACCACACAGCCAGCACTGTCAGTGCTCCCCCCACGCAGACAGCACTGTCAGTGCTCCCCCACACAGACAGCACTGTCAGCGCTCCCCCCACACAGCCAGCACTGTCTGTGCTCCCCCCACACAGCCAGCACTGTCAGGGCTCCCACCACACAGCCAGCACTGTCAGTGCTCCCACCACACAGCCAGCACTGTCAGTGCTCCCCCCACACAGCCAGCACTGTCAGTGCTCCCCCCACACAGCCAGCACTGTCAGTGCTCCCCCCACACAGCCAGCACTGTCAGTGCTCCCCCTACACAGCCAGCACAGTCAGTGCTCCCCCCACACAGCCAGCACTGTCAGAGCTCCCACCACACAGCCAGCACTGTCAGTGCTCCCCCACAGAGCCAGCACTGTCAGTGCTCCCACCACACAGCCAGCACTGTCAGTGCTCCCCCGCACAGCCAGCACTGTCAGTGCTCCCCCACAGAGCCAGCACTGTCAGTTCTCCCCCTACACAGCCAGCACTGTCAGTGCTCCCCCCCCCCACACAGCCAGCACTGTCAGTGCTCCCCCCACACAGACAGCACTGTCAGTGCTCCCCACACAGACAGCACTGTCAGTGATTCCCCCACTCAGCCAGCACTGTCAGTGCTCCCCCACACAGCCAGCACTTTCAGTCCTCCCCCCACACAGCCAGCACTGTCAGTGCTCCCCCACAGAGCCAGCACTGTCAGTGCTCCCCCCACGCAGACAGCACTGTCAGTGCTCCCCCACACAGCCAGCACTGTCAGTGCTCCCCCACACAGCCAGCACTGTCAGTGCTCCCCCACACAGCCGGCACTGCCAGTGCTCCCTCCACACAGCCAGCACTGTCAGTGCTCCCACCACACAGCTAGCACTGTCAGTGCTCCCCCCACACAGCCAGCACTGTCAGTACTCCCCCACACAGCCAGCACTGTCAGAGCTCCCATCACACAGCCAGCACTGTCAGTGCTCCCCCCACACAGCCAGCACTGTCAGTGCTCCCCCCACACAGCCAGCACTGCCAGTGCTCCCCCACACAGCCAGCACTGTCAGTGCTCCCCCCACACAGCCAGCACTGTCAGTGCTCTCACCACACAGCCAGCACTGTCAGTGCTCGCACCACACAGCCAGCACTGTCAGTGCCCCCACCCCACACAGCCAGCACTGTCAGTGCTCCCACCACACAGCCAGCACTGTCAGTGCTCCCACCACACAGCCAGCACTGTCAGTGCCCCCACCCCACACAGCCAGCACTATCAGTGCTCCCGCACAGCCAGCATTGTCAGTGCTCCCACCAGACAGCCAGCACTGCCAGTGCTCCCCAACACAGCCAGCACAGTCAGTGCTCCCACCACACAACCAGCACTGTCAGTGCTCCCACCACACAGCCAGCACTGCCAGTGCTCCCCACACAGCCAGCACAGTCAGTGCTCCCACCACACAGACAGCACTGTCAGTGCTCCCACCACACAGCCAGCACTGTCAGAGCTCCCACCACACAGCCAGCCCTGCCAGTGCTCCCCACACAGCCAGCACAGTCAGTGCTCCCCCATACCGCCAGCACTGTCAATGCTCCCCCACACAGCCAGCACTGCCAGTGCTCCCACCACACAGCCAGCACTGTCAGTACTCCCACCACACAGCCAGCACTGTCAGTGCTCCCACCACACAGCCAGCACTGTCAGTGCTCCCATACAGACTGCACTGTCAGTGCTCCCACCACACAGCCAGCACTGTCAGTGCTCCCCCACACAGCCAGCACTGTCAGTGCTCCCAACACACAGCCAGCAATGCCAGTGCTCCCACTGCATAGCCAGCACTGTCAGTGCTCCCACCACACAGCCAGCACTGTCAGTGCTCCCACCACACAGCCAGCACTGGCAGTGCTCCAACCACACAGCCAGCACTGTCAGTGGTCCCCACACAGCCAGCACTGTCAGTGCTCCCACCACACAGCCAGCACTGTCAGTGCTCCCACCACACAGCCAGCACTGTCAGGGCTCCCCCCACACAGCCAGCACTGTCAGTGCTCCCCCACAGAGCCGGCAGTGTCAGTGCTCCCACCCCACACAGCCAGCACTGTCAGTGCTCCCCCCACAAAGTCGGCACTGCCAGTGCTCCCACCACACAGCCAGCGCTATCAGTGCTCCCACCACACAGCCAGCACTGTCAGTGCCCCCACCCCACACAGCCAGCACTATCAGTGCTCCCGCACAGCCAGGATTGTCAGTGCTCCCACGAGACAGCCAGCACTGCCAGTGCTCCCCCACACAGCCAGCACAGTCAGTGCTCCTACCACACAGCCAGCACTGTCAGTGCTCCCCACACAGCCAGCACTGTCAGTGCTCCCCACACAGCCAGCACTGTCAGTGCTCCCCCACACAGCCAGCACTGTCAGTGCTCGCACCACACAACCAGCACTGTCAGTGCTCCCACCACACAGCCAGCACTGTCAGTGCTCCCACCACACAGCCAGCACTGCCAGTGCTCCCACACAGCCAGCACAGTCAGTGCTCCCCCATACAGCCAGCACTGTCAATGCTCCCCCACACAGCCATCACTGCCAGTGCTCCCACCACACAGCCAGCACTGTCAGTGCTCCTACCACACAGCCAGCACTGCCAGTGCTCCCCCACACAGCCAGCACTGACAGTGCTCCCCACAGAGCCAGCACTGTCAGTGCACCCCACACAGCCAGCACTGTCAGTGCTCCCCATACAGCCAGCACTGTTAATGCTCCCCCACACAGACAGCACTGCCAGTGCTCCCACCACACAGCCAGCACTGTCATCCTCCCCCACACAGCCAGCACTGTCAGTGCCCCCCACACATCCAGCACTGACTGTGCTCCTCCCACACAGCCAGCAATGTCAGTTTTCCCACCACACAGCCAGCACTGTCAGTCCTCCCCTCACACAGCCAGCACTGTCAGTGCTCCCCCCACACAGCCAGCACTGTCAGTTTTCCCACCACACAGCCAGCACTGTCAGTGATCCCACCACACAGCCAGCACTGTCAGGGCTCCCACCACACAGCCAGCACTCCCAGTGCTCCCACCACACAGCCAGCACTGTCAGAGCTCCCACCACACAGCCAGCACTGTCAGTGCTCCCCCCACGCAGACAGCACTGTCAGTGCTCCCCCAAACAGCCAGCACTGTCTGTGCTCCCCCCACACAGCCAGCACTGTCAGGGCTCCCACCACACAGCCAGCACTGCCAGTGCTCCCAACACACAGCCAGCACTGTCAGAGCTCCCACCACACAGCCAGCATTGTCAGTGCTCCCACAACTCAGCCAGCACTGTCAGTGCTCCCCCACACAGCCAGCACTCTCAGTTCTCAGCCCACACAGCCAGCACTGTCAGTTTTCCCACCACACAGCCAGCACTGTCAGAGCTCCCACCACACAGCCAGCACTGTCAGTGCTCCCCCCACGCAGACAGCACTGTCAGTGCTCCCCCACACAGACAGCACTGTCAGCGCTCCCCCCACACAGCCAGCACTGTCTGTGCTCCCCCCACACAGCCAGCACTGTCAGGGCTCCCACCACACAGCCAGGACTGTCAGTGCTCCCACCACACAGCCAGCACTGTCAGTGCTCCCCCACACAGCCAGCACTGTCAGTGCTCCCCCACACAGCCAGCACTGTCAGTGCTCCCCCACACAGCCAGCACTGTCAGTGCTCCCCCTACACAGCCAGCACTGTCAGTGCTCCCCCACACAGCCAGCACTGTCAGAGCTCCCACCACACAGCTAGCACTGTCAGTGCTCCCCCACAGAGCCAGCACTGTCAGTGCTCCCACCACACAGCCAGCACTGTCAGTGCTCCCCCGCACAGCCAGCACTGTCAGTGCTCCCCCACAGAGCCAGCACTGTCAGTGCTCCCCCTACACAGCCAGCACTGTCAGTGCTCCCCCCCCCCACACAGCCAGCACTGTCAGTGCTCCCCCCACACAGACAGCACTGTCAGTGCTCCCCACACAGACAGCACTGTCAGTGATTCCCCCACTCAGCCAGCACTGTCAGTGCTCCCCCACACAGCCAGCACTTTCAGTCCTCCCCCCACACAGCCAGCACTGTCAGTGCTCCCCCACAGAGCCAGCACTGTCAGTGCTCCCCCAACGCAGACAGCACTGTCAGTGCTCCCCCACACAGCCAGCACTGTCAGTGCTCCCCCACACAGCCAGCACTGTCAGTGCTCCCCCCACACAGCCGGCACTGCCAGTGCTCCCTCCACACAGCCAGCACTGTCAGTGCTTCCACCACACAGCTAGCACTGTCAGTGCTCCCCCCACACAGCCAGCACTGTCAGTACTCCCCCACATAGCCAGCACTGTCAGAGCTCCCATCACACAGCCAGCACTGTCAGTGCACCCCCCCACACAGCCAGCACTGTCAGTGCTCCCCCCACACAGCCAGCACTGCCAGTGCTCCCCCACACAGCCAGCACTGTCAGTGCTCCCCCCACACAGCCAGCACTGTCAGTGCTCTCACCACACAGCCAGCACTGCCAGTGCCCCCACCCCACACAGCCAGCACTGTCAGTGCTCCCACCACACAGCCAGCACTGTCAGTGCTCCCACCACACAGCCAGCACTGTCAGTGCCCCCACCCCACACAGCCAGCACTATCAGTGCTCCCGCACAGCCAGCATTGTCAGTGCTCCCACCACACAGCCAGCACTGTCAGTGCTCCCACCACACAGCCAGCACTGTCAGTGCTCCCATACAGACTGCACTGTCAGTGCCCCCCACACAGCCAGCACTGTCAGTGCTCCCCACAGAGCCAGCACTGTTAGTGCTCCCCACACAGCCAGCACTGTCAGTGCTCCCAACACACAGCCAGCAATGCCAGTGCTCCCACTGCATAGCCAGCACTGTCAGTGCTCCCCCACAGAGCCAGCAGTGTCAGTGCACCCCCACACAGCCAGCACTGTTAGTGCTCCCATCACACAGCCAGCACTGGCAGTGCTCCCACCACACAGCCAGCACTGTCAGTGCTCCCCACGCAGCCAGACCTGTCAGTGCTCCCACCACACAGCCAGCGCTGTTAGTGCTCCCCCCCACACAGCCAGCACTGTCCGTGCTCCCACCACACAGCCAGCACTGTCAGTGCTCCCACCACACAGCCAGCACTGGCAGTGCTCCAACCACACAGCCAGCACTGTCAGTGGTCCCCACACAGCCAGCACTGTCAGTGCTCCCACCACACAGCCAGCACTGTCAGTGCTCCCACCACACAGCCAGCACTGTCAGGGCTCCCCCCACACAGCCAGCACTGTCAGTGCTCCCCCACAGAGCCAGCACTGTCAGTGCTCCCACCCCACACAGCCAGCACTGTCAGTGCTCCCCCCACAAAGTCGGCACTGCCAGTGCTCCCACCACACAGCCAGCGCTATCAGTGCTCCCACCACACAGCCAGCACTGTCAGTGCCCCCACCCCACACAGCCAGCACTATCAGTGCTCCCGCACAGCCAGCATTGTCAGTGCTCCCACCAGACAGCCAGCACTGCCAGTGCTCCCCCACACAGCCAGCACAGTCAGTGCTCCTACCACACAGCCAGCACTGTCAGTGCTCCCCCCACACAGCCAGCACTGTCAGTGCTCCCCACACAGCCAGCACTGTCAGTGCTCCCCCCACACAGCCAGCACTGTCAGTGCTCCCACCACACAACCAGCACTGTCAGTGCTCCCACCAAACAGCCAGCACTGTCAGTGCTCCCACCACACAGCCAGCACTGCCAGTGCTCCCCACACAGCCAGCACAGTCAGTGCTCCCCCATACAGCCAGCACTGTCAATGCTCCCCCACACAGCCAGCACTGCCAGTGCTCCCACCACACAGCTAGCACTGTCAGTGCTCCTACCACACAGCCAGCACTGTCAGTGCTCCCACCACACAGCCAGCACTGACTGTGCTCCTCCCACACAGACAGCACTGTCAGTGCTCTCACCACACAGCCAGCACTGTCAGTGCTCCCACTACACAGCCAGCACTTTCAGTGCTCCCCCACACAGCCAGCACTGTCAGTGCTCCCCCACACAGCCAGCACTCTCAGTGCTCCCCCCACACAGCCAGCACTGTCAGTGCTCCCCACACAGCCAGCACTGTCAGTGCTCCCCCCACACAGCCAACACTGTCAGTGCTTCCACCACGCAGCCAGCACTGTCAGTTCTCTCATCACACAGCCAGCACTGTCACTGCTCCCCCACACAGCCAGCACTATCAGTTCTCTCATCACACAGCCAGCACTGTCAGTGCTCCCACATACAGCCAGCACTGTCAGTGATCCCCCCACACAGCCAGCACTGTCAGTGCTCCCACCACACAGCCAGCACTGTCAGTGCTCCCCCCACACAGCCAGCACTGTCCGTGCTCCCCCACACAGCCAGCACTGTCAGTGCTCCCACCACACAGCCAGCACTGTCAGTGCTCCCCCACAGAGCCAGCACTGTCAGTGCTCCCACCACACAGCCAGCACTGTCAGTGCTCCCACCACACAGCCAGCACTGTCAGTGCTCCCCCACACAGCCTGCACTGTCAGTGCTCCCCCCCCACACACAGCCAGCAGTGTCAGTGCTTCCCCCACACAGCCAGCACTGTCAGTGCTCCCCACACAGCCAGCACTGTCAGTTCTCCCCCCACTCAGACAGCACTGTCAATGCTCCCCACACAGACAGCACTGTCAGTGCTACCCCCACTCAGCCAGCACTGTCAGTGCTCCCCACAGAGCCAGCACTGTCAGTGCTCCCCCACACAGCCAGCACTGTCTGTCCTCCCCCCACACAGCCAGCACTGTCAGTGCTCCCCCACAAAGCCAGCACTGTCAGTGCTTCCCCCCACACAGGCAGCACTGTCAGTGCTCCCACCACACAGCCAGCACTGTCAGGTCTCTCACCACACAGCCAGCACTGTCAGTGCTCCCCCGACGCAGACAGAACTGTCAGTGCTCCCCCACACAGACAGCACTGTCAGTGCTCCCCCACACAGCCAGCACTGTCTGTGCTCCCCCCACACAGCCAGCAATGTCAGGGCTCCCACCACACAGCCAGCACTGTCAGTGCTCCCCACACAGCCAGCACTGTCAGTGCTCCCACCACACAGCCAGCACTGCCAGTGCTCCCACCACACAGCCAGCACTGTCAGAGCTCCCACAACACAGCCAGCACTGTCAGTGCTCCCCACAGAGCCAACACTGTCAGTGCTCCCACCACACAGCCAGCACTGTCAGTGCTCCCCCACAGAGCCAGCACTGTCAGTGCTCCCACCACACAGCCAGCACTGTCAGTGCTCCCCCCACACAGCCAGCACTGTCAGTGCTCCCCCCAACAGCCAGCAGTGTCAGTGCTTCCCCCACACAGCCAGCATTGTCAGTGCTCCCCCCACTCAGCGAGCACTGTCAGTGCTCCCCACAGAGCCAGCACTGTCAGTGCTCCCCCAAACAGCCAGCACGTTCAGTGCTCCCAACACACAGCCAGCACTGCCAGTGCTCCCACTGCATAGCCAGCACTGTCAGTGCTCCCCCATACAGACAGCAGTGTCAGTGCACCCCACACAGCCAGCACTGTCAGTGCTCCCACCACACAGCCAGCACTGTCAGTGATCCCACCACACAGCCAGCACTGTCTGTGCTCCCCACACAGCCAGAACTGTCAGTGCTCCCACCATACAGCCAGCACTGTCAGTGTTCCCCACACAGCCAGCACTATCAGTGCTCCCACCACACAGCCAGCACTGTCAGTGCTCCCACCACACAGCCAGCACTGTCAGTACTCCCCCCACACAGCCAGCACTGTCAGTGCTCCGACCACACAGCCAGCACTGTCAGTGCTCCCCCACACAGCCAGCACTGTCAGTGCTCCCACCACAGAGCCAGCACTGTCAGGGCTCCCCCGACACAGCCAGCACTGTCAGTGCTCCCACCACATAGCCAGCTCTGTAAATGCTCCCCCCACACAGCCAGAATTGCCAGTGCTCCCCACACAGCCAGCACTGTCAGTGCTCCCACCACACAGACAGCACTTTCAGTGCTCCCACCCCACACAGCCAGCACTGTCAGTGCTCCCCCCACACAGTCGGCACTGCAAGTGCCCCCACACCACACAGCCAACACTATCAGTGCTCCCGCACAGCCAGAATTGTCAGTGCTCCCACCACACAGCCAGCACTGTCAGTGCTGCCACCACACAGCCAGCACTGCCAGTGCTCCCCCAAACAGCCAGCACAGTCAGTGCTCCCACCACACAGCCAGCACTGTCAGTGCTCCCACCACACAGCCAGCACAGTCAGTGCTCCCACCACACAGACAGCACTGTCAGTGCTCCCACCACACAGCCAGCACTGTCAGTGCTCCCCACACAGCCAGCACTGTCAGTGCTCCCACCACACAGCCAGCACTGCCAGTGCTTCCCCACACAGCCAGCACAGTCAGTGCTCCCACCACACAGACAGCACTGTCAGTGCTCCCACCACACAGACAGCACTGTCAGTGCTCCCACCACACAGCCAGCACTGTCAGTGCTCCCATCACACAGCCAGCACTGTCAGTGCTCCCACCACACAGCCAGCACTGCCAGTGCTCCCACCACACAGCCAGCACTGTCAGAGCTCCCACAACACAGCCAGCACTGTCAGTGCTCCCCACAGAGCCAACACTGTCAGTGCTCCCACCACACAGCCAGCACTGTCAGTGCTCCCCCACAGAGCCAGCACTGTCAGTGCTCCCACCACACAGCCAGCACTGTCAGTGCTCCCCCCACACAGCCAGCACTGTCAGTGCTCCCCCCAACAGCCAGCAGTGTCAGTGCTTCCCCCACACAGCCAGCATTGTCAGTGCTCCCCCCACTCAGCGAGCACTGTCAGTGCTCCCCACAGAGCCAGCACTGTCAGTGCTCCCCCAAACAGCCAGCACGTTCAGTGCTCCCAACACACAGCCAGCACTGCCAGTGCTCCCACTGCATAGCCAGCACTGTCAGTGCTCCCCCATACAGACAGCAGTGTCAGTGCACCCCACACAGCCAGCACTGTCAGTGCTCCCACCACACAGCCAGCACTGTCAGTGATCCCACCACACAGCCAGCACTGTCTGTGCTCCCCACACAGCCAGAACTGTCAGTGCTCCCACCATACAGCCAGCACTGTCAGTGTTCCCCACACAGCCAGCACTATCAGTGCTCCCACCACACAGCCAGCACTGTCAGTGCTCCCACCACACAGCCAGCACTGTCAGTACTCCCCCCACACAGCCAACACTGTCAGTGCTCCGACCACACAGCCAGCACTGTCAGTGCTCCCCCACACAGCCAGCACTGTCAGTGCTCCCACCACAGAGCCAGCACTGTCAGGGCTCCCCCGACACAGCCAGCACAGTCAGTGCTCCCCCATACAGCCAGCACTGTCAATGCTCCCCCACACAGCCAGCACTGCCAGTGCTCCCACCACACAGCTAGCACTGTCAGTGCTCCTACCACACAGCCAGCACTGTCAGTGCTCCCACCACACAGCCAGCACTGACTGTGCTCCTCCCACACAGACAGCACTGTCAGTGCTCTCACCACACAGCCAGCACTGTCAGTGCTCCCACTACACAGCCAGCACTTTCAGTGCTCCCCCACACAGCCAGCACTGTCAGTGCTCCCCCACACAGCCAGCACTCTCAGTGCTCCCCCCACACAGCCAGCACTGTCAGTGCTCCCCACACAGCCAGCACTGTCAGTGCTCCCCCCACACAGCCAACACTGTCAGTGCTTCCACCACGCAGCCAGCACTGTCAGTTCTCTCATCACACAGCCAGCACTGTCACTGCTCCCCCACACAGCCAGCACTATCAGTTCTCTCATCACACAGCCAGCACTGTCAGTGCTCCCACATACAGCCAGCACTGTCAGTGATCCCCCCACACAGCCAGCACTGTCAGTGCTCCCACCACACAGCCAGCACTGTCAGTGCTCCCCCCACACAGCCAGCACTGTCCGTGCTCCCCCACACAGCCAGCACTGTCAGTGCTCCCACCACACAGCCAGCACTGTCAGTGCTCCCCCACAGAGCCAGCACTGTCAGTGCTCCCACCACACAGCCAGCACTGTCAGTGCTCCCACCACACAGCCAGCACTGTCAGTGCTCCCCCACACAGCCTGCACTGTCAGTGCTCCCCCCCCACACACAGCCAGCAGTGTCAGTGCTTCCCCCACACAGCCAGCACTGTCAGTGCTCCCCACACAGCCAGCACTGTCAGTTCTCCCCCCACTCAGACAGCACTGTCAATGCTCCCCACACAGACAGCACTGTCAGTGCTACCCCCACTCAGCCAGCACTGTCAGTGCTCCCCACAGAGCCAGCACTGTCAGTGCTCCCCCACACAGCCAGCACTGTCTGTCCTCCCCCCACACAGCCAGCACTGTCAGTGCTCCCCCACAAAGCCAGCACTGTCAGTGCTTCCCCCCACACAGGCAGCACTGTCAGTGCTCCCACCACACAGCCAGCACTGTCAGGTCTCTCACCACACAGCCAGCACTGTCAGTGCTCCCCCGACGCAGACAGAACTGTCAGTGCTCCCCCACACAGACAGCACTGTCAGTGCTCCCCCACACAGCCAGCACTGTCTGTGCTCCCCCCACACAGCCAGCAATGTCAGGGCTCCCACCACACAGCCAGCACTGTCAGTGCTCCCCACACAGCCAGCACTGTCAGTGCTCCCACCACACAGCCAGCACTGCCAGTGCTCCCACCACACAGCCAGCACTGTCAGAGCTCCCACAACACAGCCAGCACTGTCAGTGCTCCCCACAGAGCCAACACTGTCAGTGCTCCCACCACACAGCCAGCACTGTCAGTGCTCCCCCACAGAGCCAGCACTGTCAGTGCTCCCACCACACAGCCAGCACTGTCAGTGCTCCCCCCACACAGCCAGCACTGTCAGTGCTCCCCCCAACAGCCAGCAGTGTCAGTGCTTCCCCCACACAGCCAGCATTGTCAGTGCTCCCCCCACTCAGCGAGCACTGTCAGTGCTCCCCACAGAGCCAGCACTGTCAGTGCTCCCCCAAACAGCCAGCACGTTCAGTGCTCCCAACACACAGCCAGCACTGCCAGTGCTCCCACTGCATAGCCAGCACTGTCAGTGCTCCCCATACAGACAGCAGTGTCAGTGCACCCCACACAGCCAGCACTGTCAGTGCTCCCACCACACAGCCAGCACTGTCAGTGATCCCACCACACAGCCAGCACTGTCTGTGCTCCCCACACAGCCAGAACTGTCAGTGCTCCCACCATACAGCCAGCACTGTCAGTGTTCCCCACACAGCCAGCACTATCAGTGCTCCCACCACACAGCCAGCACTGTCAGTGCTCCCACCACACAGCCAGCACTGTCAGTACTCCCCCCACACAGCCAGCACTGTCAGTGCTCCGACCACACAGCCAGCACTGTCAGTGCTCCCCCACACAGCCAGCACTGTCAGTGCTCCCACCACAGAGCCAGCACTGTCAGGGCTCCCCCGACACAGCCAGCACTGTCAGTGCTCCCACCACATAGCCAGCTCTGTAAATGCTCCCCCCACACAGCCAGAATTGCCAGTGCTCCCCACACAGCCAGCACTGTCAGTGCTCCCACCACACAGACAGCACTTTCAGTGCTCCCACCCCACACAGCCAGCACTGTCAGTGCTCCCCCCACACAGTCGGCACTGCAAGTGCCCCCACACCACACAGCCAACACTATCAGTGCTCCCGCACAGCCAGAATTGTCAGTGCTCCCACCACACAGCCAGCACTGTCAGTGCTGCCACCACACAGCCAGCACTGCCAGTGCTCCCCCAAACAGCCAGCACAGTCAGTGCTCCCACCACACAGCCAGCACTGTCAGTGCTCCCACCACACAGCCAGCACAGTCAGTGCTCCCACCACACAGACAGCACTGTCAGTGCTCCCACCACACAGCCAGCACTGTCAGTGCTCCCCACACAGCCAGCACTGTCAGTGCTCCCACCACACAGCCAGCACTGCCAGTGCTTCCCCACACAGCCAGCACAGTCAGTGCTCCCACCACACAGACAGCACTGTCAGTGCTCCCACCACACAGACAGCACTGTCAGTGCTCCCACCACACAGCCAGCACTGTCAGTGCTCCCATCACACAGCCAGCACTGTCAGTGCTCCCACCACACAGCCAGCACTGCCAGTGCTCCCACCACACAGCCAGCACTGTCAGAGCTCCCACAACACAGCCAGCACTGTCAGTGCTCCCCACAGAGCCAACACTGTCAGTGCTCCCACCACACAGCCAGCACTGTCAGTGCTCCCCCACAGAGCCAGCACTGTCAGTGCTCCCACCACACAGCCAGCACTGTCAGTGCTCCCCCCACACAGCCAGCACTGTCAGTGCTCCCCCCAACAGCCAGCAGTGTCAGTGCTTCCCCCACACAGCCAGCATTGTCAGTGCTCCCCCCACTCAGCGAGCACTGTCAGTGCTCCCCACAGAGCCAGCACTGTCAGTGCTCCCCCAAACAGCCAGCACGTTCAGTGCTCCCAACACACAGCCAGCACTGCCAGTGCTCCCACTGCATAGCCAGCACTGTCAGTGCTCCCCCATACAGACAGCAGTGTCAGTGCACCCCACACAGCCAGCACTGTCAGTGCTCCCACCACACAGCCAGCACTGTCAGTGATCCCACCACACAGCCAGCACTGTCTGTGCTCCCCACACAGCCAGAACTGTCAGTGCTCCCACCATACAGCCAGCACTGTCAGTGTTCCCCACACAGCCAGCACTATCAGTGCTCCCACCACACAGCCAGCACTGTCAGTGCTCCCACCACACAGCCAGCACTGTCAGTACTCCCCCCACACAGCCAACACTGTCAGTGCTCCGACCACACAGCCAGCACTGTCAGTGCTCCCCCACACAGCCAGCACTGTCAGTGCTCCCACCACAGAGCCAGCACTGTCAGGGCTCCCCCGACACAGCCAGCACTGTCAGTGCTCCCACCACATAGCCAGCTCTGTAAATGCTCCCCCCACACAGCCAAAATTGTCAGTGCTCCCCACACAGCCAGCACTGTCAGTGCTCCCACCACACAGACAGCACTTTCAGTGCTCCCACCCCACACAGCCAGCACTGTCAGTGCTCCCCCCACACAGTCGGAACTGCAAGTGCCCCCACACCACACAGCCAGCACTGCCAGTGCTCCCACTGCATAGCCAGCACTGTCAGTGCTCCCCCATACAGACAGCAGTGTCAGTGCACCCCACACAGCCAGCACTGTCAGTGCTCCCACCACACAGCCAGCACTGTCAGTGATCCCACCACACAGCCAGCACTGTCTGTGCTCCCCACACAGCCAGAACTGTCAGTGCTCCCACCATACAGCCAGCACTGTCAGTGTTCCCCACACAGCCAGCACTATCAGTGCTCCCACCACACAGCCAGCACTGTCAGTGCTCCCACCACACAGCCAGCACTGTCAGTACTCCCCCCACACAGCCAGCACTGTCAGTGCTCCGACCACACAGCCAGCACTGTCAGTGCTCCCCCACACAGCCAGCACTGTCAGTGCTCCCACCACAGAGCCAGCACTGTCAGGGCTCCCCCGACACAGCCAGCACTGTCAGTGCTCCCACCACATAGCCAGCTCTGTAAATGCTCCCCCCACACAGCCAGAATTGCCAGTGCTCCCCACACAGCCAGCACTGTCAGTGCTCCCACCACACAGACAGCACTTTCAGTGCTCCCACCCCACACAGCCAGCACTGTCAGTGCTCCCCCCACACAGTCGGCACTGCAAGTGCCCCCACACCACACAGCCAACACTATCAGTGCTCCCGCACAGCCAGAATTGTCAGTGCTCCCACCACACAGCCAGCACTGTCAGTGCTGCCACCACACAGCCAGCACTGCCAGTGCTCCCCCAAACAGCCAGCACAGTCAGTGCTCCCACCACACAGCCAGCACTGTCAGTGCTCCCACCACACAGCCAGCACAGTCAGTGCTCCCACCACACAGACAGCACTGTCAGTGCTCCCACCACACAGCCAGCACTGTCAGTGCTCCCCACACAGCCAGCACTGTCAGTGCTCCCACCACACAGCCAGCACTGCCAGTGCTTCCCCACACAGCCAGCACAGTCAGTGCTCCCACCACACAGACAGCACTGTCAGTGCTCCCACCACACAGACAGCACTGTCAGTGCTCCCACCACACAGCCAGCACTGTCAGTGCTCCCATCACACAGCCAGCACTGTCAGTGCTCCCACCACACAGCCAGCACTGCCAGTGCTCCCACCACACAGCCAGCACTGTCAGAGCTCCCACAACACAGCCAGCACTGTCAGTGCTCCCCACAGAGCCAACACTGTCAGTGCTCCCACCACACAGCCAGCACTGTCAGTGCTCCCCCACAGAGCCAGCACTGTCAGTGCTCCCACCACACAGCCAGCACTGTCAGTGCTCCCCCCACACAGCCAGCACTGTCAGTGCTCCCCCCAACAGCCAGCAGTGTCAGTGCTTCCCCCACACAGCCAGCATTGTCAGTGCTCCCCCCACTCAGCGAGCACTGTCAGTGCTCCCCACAGAGCCAGCACTGTCAGTGCTCCCCCAAACAGCCAGCACGTTCAGTGCTCCCAACACACAGCCAGCACTGCCAGTGCTCCCACTGCATAGCCAGCACTGTCAGTGCTCCCCCATACAGACAGCAGTGTCAGTGCACCCCACACAGCCAGCACTGTCAGTGCTCCCACCACACAGCCAGCACTGTCAGTGATCCCACCACACAGCCAGCACTGTCTGTGCTCCCCACACAGCCAGAACTGTCAGTGCTCCCACCATACAGCCAGCACTGTCAGTGTTCCCCACACAGCCAGCACTATCAGTGCTCCCACCACACAGCCAGCACTGTCAGTGCTCCCACCACACAGCCAGCACTGTCAGTACTCCCCCCACACAGCCAGCACTGTCAGTGCTCCGACCACACAGCCAGCACTGTCAGTGCTCCCCCACACAGCCAGCACTGTCAGTGCTCCCACCACAGAGCCAGCACTGTCAGGGCTCCCCCGACACAGCCAGCACTGTCAGTGCTCCCACCACATAGCCAGCTCTGTAAATGCTCCCCCCACACAGCCAAAATTGTCAGTGCTCCCCACACAGCCAGCACTGTCAGTGCTCCCACCACACAGACAGCACTTTCAGTGCTCCCACCCCACACAGCCAGCACTGTCAGTGCTCCCCCCACACAGTCGGAACTGCAAGTGCCCCCACACCACACAGCCAACACTATCAGTGCTCCCGCACAGCCAGAATTGTCAGTGCTCCCACCACACAGCCAGCACTGTCAGTGCTGCCACCACACAGCCAGCACTGCCAGTGCTCCCCCAAACAGCCAGCACAGTCAGTGCTCCCACCACACAGCCAGCACTGTCAGTGCTCCCACCACACAGCCAGCACAGTCAGTGCTCCCACCACACAGACAGCACTGTCAGTGCTCCCACCACACAGCCAGCACTGTCAGTGCTCCCCACACAGCCAGCACTGTCAGTGCTCCCACCACACAGCCAGCACTGCCAGTGCTTCCCCACACAGCCAGCACAGTCAGTGCTCCCACCACACAGACAGCACTGTCAGTGCTCCCACCACACAGACAGCACTGTCAGTGCTCCCACCACACAGCCAGCACTGTCAGTGCTCCCATCACACAGCCAGCACTGTCAGTGCTCCCACCATACAGACGGCACTGTCAATGCTCCCACCACACAGCCAGCACTGTCAGTGCTCCCATCACACAGCCAGCACTGTCAGTGCTCCCACCACACAGCCAGCACTGCCAGTGCTCCCACCACACAGCCAGCACTGTCAGAGCTCCCACAACACAGCCAGCACTGTCAGTGCTCCCCACAGAGCCAACACTGTCAGTGCTCCCACCACACAGCCAGCACTGTCAGTGCTCCCCCACAGAGCCAGCACTGTCAGTGCTCCCACCACACAGCCAGCACTGTCAGTGCTCCCCCCACACAGCCAGCACTGTCAGTGCTCCCCCCAACAGCCAGCAGTGTCAGTGCTTCCCCCACACAGCCAGCATTGTCAGTGCTCCCCCCACTCAGCGAGCACTGTCAGTGCTCCCCACAGAGCCAGCACTGTCAGTGCTCCCCCAAACAGCCAGCACGTTCAGTGCTCCCAACACACAGCCAGCACTGCCAGTGCTCCCACTGCATAGCCAGCACTGTCAGTGCTCCCCCATACAGACAGCAGTGTCAGTGCACCCCACACAGCCAGCACTGTCAGTGCTCCCACCACACAGCCAGCACTGTCAGTGATCCCACCACACAGCCAGCACTGTCTGTGCTCCCCACACAGCCAGAACTGTCAGTGCTCCCACCATACAGCCAGCACTGTCAGTGTTCCCCACACAGCCAGCACTATCAGTGCTCCCACCACACAGCCAGCACTGTCAGTGCTCCCACCACACAGCCAGCACTGTCAGTACTCCCCCCACACAGCCAGCACTGTCAGTGCTCCGACCACACAGCCAGCACTGTCAGTGCTCCCCCACACAGCCAGCACTGTCAGTGCTCCCACCACAGAGCCAGCACTGTCAGGGCTCCCCCGACACAGCCAGCACTGTCAGTGCTCCCACCACATAGCCAGCTCTGTAAATGCTCCCCCCACACAGCCAGAATTGTCAGTGCTCCCCACACAGCCAGCACTGTCAGTGCTCCCACCACACAGACAGCACTTTCAGTGCTCCCACCCCACACAGCCAGCACTGTCAGTGCCCCCCCCACACAGTCGGCACTGCAAGTGCCCCCACACCACACAGCCAACACTATCAGTGCTCCCGCACAACCAGAATTGTCAGTGCTCCCACCACACAGCCAGCACTGTCAGTGCTGCCACCACACAGCCAGCACTGCCAGTGCTCCCCCAAACAGCCAGCACAGTCAGTGCTCCCACCACACAGCCAGCACTGTCAGTGCTCCCACCACACAGCCAGCACAGTCAGTGCTCCCACCACACAGACAGCACTGTCAGTGCTCCCACCACACAGCCAGCACTGTCAGTGCTCCCCACACAGCCAGCACTGTCAGTGCTCCCACCACACAGCCAGCACTGCCAGTGCTTCCCCACACAGCCAGCACAGTCAGTGCTCCCACAACACAGACAGCACTGTCAGTGCTCCCACCACACAGACAACACTGTCAGTGCTCCCACCACACATCCAGCACTGTCAGTGCTCCCATCACACAGCCAGCACTGTCAGTGCTCCCACCATACAGACGGCACTGTCAATGCTCCCACCACACAGCCAGCACTGTCAGTGCTCCCCCCACACAGCCAGCACTGTCAGTGCTCCCACCACGCTGCCAGCACTGTCAGTGCTCCCATCACACAGCCAGCACTGTCAGTGCTCCCCCACACAGCCAGCACTGTCAGAGCTCCCCCCCCCCACAAAGCCAGCAGTGTCAGTGCTCCCCCACACAGCCAGCACTGTCAGTGCTCCCCCCACACAGCGAGCACTGTCAGTGCTCCCCACAGAGCCAGCACTGTCAGTGCTCCCCCAAACAGCCAGCACGTTCAGTGCTCCCAACACACAGCCAGCACTGCCAGTGCTCCCACTGCATAGCCAGCACTGTCAGTGCTCCCCCATACAGACAGCAGTGTCAGTGCACCCCACACAGCCAGCACTGTCAGTGCTCCCACCACACAGCCAGCACTGTCTGTGCTCCCCACACAGCCAGAACTGTCAGTGCTCCCACCATACAGCCAGCACTGTCAGTGTTCCCCACACAGCCAGCACTATCAGTGCTCCCACCACACAGCCAGCACTGTCAGTGCTCCCACCACACAGCCAGCACTGTCAGTACTCCCCCCACACAGCCAGCACTGTCAGTGCTCCGACCACACAGCCAGCACTGTCAGTGCTCCCCCACACAGCCAGCACTGTCAGTGCTCCCACCACAGAGCCAGCACTGTCAGGGCTCCCCCGACACAGCCAGCACTGTCAGTGCTCCCACCACATAGCCAGCTCTGTAAATGCTCCCCCCACACAGCCAGAATTGTCAGTGCTCCCCACACAGCCAGCACTGTCAGTGCTCCCACCACACAGACAGCACTTTCAGTGCTCCCACCCCACACAGCCAGCACTGTCAGTGCTCCCCCCACACAGTCGGCACTGCAAGTGCCCCCACACCACACAGCCAACACTATCAGTGCTCCCGCACAGCCAGAATTGTCAGTGCTCCCACCACACAGCCAGCACTGTCAGTGCTGCCACCACACAGCCAGCACTGCCAGTGCTCCCCCAAACAGCCAGCACAGTCAGTGCTCCCACCACACAGCCAGCACTGTCAGTGCTCCCACCACACAGCCAGCACAGTCAGTGCTCCCACCACGCAGACAGCACTGTCAGTGCTCCCACCACACAGCCAGCACTGTCAGTGCTCCCCACACAGCCAGCACTGTCAGTGCTCCCACCACACAGCCAGCACTGCCAGTGCTTCCCCACACAGCCAGCACAGTCAGTGCTCCCACCACACAGACAGCACTGTCAGTGCTCCCACCACACAGACAGCACTGTCAGTGCTCCCACCACACAGCCAGCACTGTCAGTGCTCCCATCACACAGCCAGCACTGTCAGTGCTCCCACCATACAGACGGCACTGTCAATGCTCCCACCACACAGCCAGCACTGTCAGTGCTCCCCCCACACAGCCAGCACTGTCAGTGCTCCCACCACGCTGCCAGCACTGTCAGTGCTCCCATCACACAGCCAGCACTGTCAGTGCTCCCCCACACAGCCAGCACTGTCAGAGCTCCCCCCCCCACAAAGCCAGCAGTGTCAGTGCTCCCCCACACAGCCAGCACTGTCAGTGCTCCCCCCACACAGCCAGCACTGTCAGTGCTCCCCCCACACAGCCAGCACTGTCAGTGCTCCCCACACAGCCAGCACTGTCAGTGCTCCCCCACACAGCCAGCACTGTCAGAGCTCCCCCCCCCACAAAGCCAGCAGTGTCAGTGCTCCCCCACACAGCCAGAACTGTCAGTGCTCCCCCCACACAGACAGCACTATCAGTGCTCCCACCACACAACCAGCACTGTCCGTGCTCCCCAAAGAGCCAGCACTGTCTGTGCTCCTCCCAGACACAGCCAGTACTGTCAGTGCTTCTACCACACAGCCAGCACTGTCAGTGCTCCCACAACTCAGCCAGCACTGTCAGTGCTCCCACCACACAGCCAGCACTGTCAGCGCTCCCCCCACACAGCCAGCACTCTCAGTTCTCAGCCCACACAGCCAGCACTGTCAGTTTACCCACCACACAGCCAGCACTGTCAGTCCTCCCCTCACACAGCCAGCACTGTCAGTGCTCCCCCCACACAGCCAGCACTGTCAGTTTTCCCACCACACAGCCAGCACTGTCAGTGATCCCACCACACAGCCAGCACTGTCAGTCCTCCCCCCACGCGGACAGCACTGTCAGTGCTCCCCCACACAGCCAGCACTGTCTGTGCTCCCCCCACACAGCCAGCACTGTCAGGGCTCCCACCACACAGCCAGCACTGCCAGTGCTCCCACCACACAGCCAGCACTGTCAGAGCTCCCACCACACAGCCAGCACTGTCAGTTCTCCCCCCACGCAGACAGCACTGTCAGTGCTCCCCCACACAGCCAGCACTGTCTGTGCTCCCCCCACACAGCCAGCACTGTCAGGGCTCCCACCACACAGCCAGCACTGTCAGTGATCCCACCACACAGCCAGCACTGTCAGTGCTCCCCACACAGCCAGAACTGTCAGTGCTCCCACCATACAGCCAGCACTGTCAGTGCTCCCACCACACAGCCAGCACTGTCAGTGCTCCCCCCACACAGCCAGCACTGTCAGTGCTCCGACCACACAGCCAGCACTGTCAGTGCTCCCCCACACAGCCAGCACTGTCAGTGCTCCCACCACAGAGCCAGCACTGTCAGGGCTCCCCCGACACAGCCAGCACTGTCAGTGCTCCCACCACATAGCCAGCTCTGTGAATGCTCCCCCCACACAGCCAGCACTGTCAGTGCTCCCCCCACACAGCCAACACTGTCAGTGCTCCCACCACGCAGCCAGCACTGTCAGTTCTCTCATCACACAGCCAGCACTGTCACTGCTCCCCCACACAGCCAGCACTATCAGTTCTCTCATCACACAGCCAGCACTGTCAGTGCTCCCACATACAGCCAGCACTGTCAGTGATCCCCCCACACAGCCAGCACTGTCAGTGCTCCCACCACACAGCCAGCACTGTCAGTGCTCCCCCCACACAGCCAACACTGTCCGTGCTCCCCCACACAGCCAGCACTGTCAGTGCTCCCACCACACAGCCAGCACTGTCAGTGCTCCCCCACAGAGCCAGCACTGTCAGTGCTCCCACCACACAGCCAGCACTGTCAGTGCTCCCACCACACAGCCAGCACTGTCAGTGCTCCCCCACACAGCCTGCACTGTCAGTGCTCCCCCCCACACAGCCAGCAGTGTCAGTGCTTCCCCCACACAGCCAGCACTGTCAGTGCTCCCCACACAGCCAGCACTGTCAGTGCTCCCCCCACTCAGACAGCACTGTCAATGCTCCCCACACAGACAGCACTGTCAGTGCTACCCCCACTCAGCCAGCACTGTCAGTGCTCCCCACAGAGCCAGCACTGTCAGTGCTCCCCCACACAGCCAGCACTGTCTGTCCTCCCCCCACACAGCCAGCACTGTCAGTGCTCCCCCACAAAGCCAGCACTGTCAGTGCTTCCCCCCACACAGGCAGCACTGTCAGTGCTCCCACCACACAGCCAGCACTGTCAGTTCTCTCACCACACAGCCAGCACTGTCAGTGCTCCCCCGACGCAGACAGAACTGTCAGTGCTCCCCCACACAGACAGCACTGTCAGTGCTCCCCCACACAGCCAGCACTGTCTGTGCTCCCCCCACACAGCCAGCAATGTCAGGGCTCCCACCACACAGCCAGCACTGTCAGTGCTCCCCACACAGCCAGCACTGTCAGTGCTCCCACCACACAGCCAGCACTGCCAGTGCTCCCACCACACAGCCAGCACTGTCAGAGCTCCCACCACACAGCCAGCACTGTCAGTGCTCCCCACAGAGCCAACACTGTCAGTGCTCCCACCACACAGCCAGCACTGTCAGTGCTCCCCCACAGAGCCAGCACTGTCAGTGCTCCCACCACACAGCCAGCACTGTCAGTGCTCCCCCCACACAGCCAGCACTGTCAGTGCTCCCCCCAACAGCCAGCAGTGTCAGTGCTTCCCCCACACAGCCAGCACTGTCAGTGCTCCCCCCACTCAGCGAGCACTGTCAGTGCTCCCCACAGAGCCAGCACTGTCAGTGCTCCCCCAAACAGCCAGCACGTTCAGTGCTCCCAACACACAGCCAGCACTGCCAGTGCTTCCACTGCATAGCCAGCACTGTCAGTGCTCCCCCATACAGACAGCAGTGTCAGTGCACCCCACACAGCCAGCACTGTCAGTGCTCCCACCACACAGCCAGCACTGTCAGTGATCCCACCACACAGCCAGCACTGTCTGTGCTCCCCACACAGCCAGAACTGTCAGTGCTCCCACCATACAGCCAGCACTGTCAGTGTTCCCCACACAGCCAGCACTATCAGTGCTCCCACCACACAGCCAGCACTGTCAGTGCTCCCACCACACAGCCAGCACTGTCAGTGCTCCCCCCACACAGCCAGCACTGTCAGTGCTCCGACCACACAGCCAGCACTGTCAGTGCTCCCCCACACAGCCAGCACTGTCAGTGCTCCCACCACAGAGCCAGCACTGTCAGGGCTCCCCCGACACAGCCAGCACTGACAGTGCTCCCACCACATAGCCAGCTCTGTGAATGCTCCCCCCACACAGCCAGAATTGTCAGTGCTCCCCACACAGCCAGCACTGTCAGTGCTCCCACCACACAGACAGCACTTTCAGTGCTCCCACCCCACACAGCCAGCACTGTCAGTGCTCCCCCCACACAGTCGGCACTGCAAGTGCCCCCACACCACACAGCCAACACTATCAGTGCTCCCGCACAGCCAGAATTGTCAGTGCTCCCACCACACAGCCAGCACTGTCAGTGCTGCCACCACACAGCCAGCACTGCCAGTGCTCCCCCAAACAGCCAGCACAGTCAGTGCTCCCACCACACAGCCAGCACTGTCAGTGCTCACACCACACAGCCAGCACAGTCAGTGCTCCCACCACACAGACAGCACTGTCAGTGCTCCCACCACACAGCCAGCACTGTCAGTGCTCCCCACACAGCCAGCACTGTCAGTGCTCCCACCACACAGCCAGCACTGCCAGTGCTTCCCCACACAGCCAGCACAGTCAGTGCTCCCACCACACAGACAGCACTGTCAGTGCTCCCACCACACAGACAGTACTGTCAGTGCTCCCACCACACAGCCAGCACTGTCAGTGCTCCCATCACACAGCCAGCACTGTCAGTGCTCCCACCATCCAGCCGGCACTGTCAGTGCTCCCACCACACAGCCAGCACTGTCAGTGCTCCCCCCACACAGCCAGCACTGTCAGTGCTCCCACCACGCTGCCAGCACTGTCAGTGCTCCCATCACACAGCCAGCACTGTCAGTGCTCCCCCACACAGCCAGCACTGTCAGAGCTCCCCCCCCCCCCACAAAGCCAGCAGTGTCAGTGCTCCCCCACACAGCCAGCACTGTCAGTGCTCCCCTCACACAGCCAGCACTGTCAGTGCTCCCCCCACACAGCCAGCACTGTCAGTGCTCCCCACACAGCCAGCACTGTCAGTGCTCCCCCACACAGCCAGCACTGTCAGAGCTCCCCCCCCCCACAAAGCCAGCAGTGTCAGTGCTCCCCCACACAGCCAGAACTGTCAGTGCTCCCCCCACACAGACAGCACTATCAGTGCTCCCACCACACAACCAGCACTGTCCGTGCTCCCCAAAGAGCCAGCACTGTCTGTGCTCCTCCCAGACACAGCCAGTACTGTCAGTGCTTCTACCACACAGCCAGCACTGTCAGTGCTCCCACAACTCAGCCAGCACTGTCAGTGCTCCCACCACACAGCCAGCACTGTCAGCGCTCCCCCCACACAGCCAGCACTCTCAGTTCTCAGCCCACACAGCCAGCACTGTCAGTTTACCCACCACACAGCCAGCACTGTCAGTCCTCCCCTCACACAGCCAGCACTGTCAGTGCTCCCCCCACACAGCCAGCACTGTCAGTGCTCCCACCACACAGCCAGCACTGTCAGTGCTCCCCCCACACAGCCAGCACTGTCAGTGCTCCGACCACACAGCCAGCACTGTCAGTGCTCCCCCACACAGCCAGCACTGTCAGTGCTCCCACCACAGAGCCAGCACTGTCAGGGCTCCCCCGACACAGCCAGCACTGACAGTGCTCCCACCACATAGCGAGCTCTGTGAATGCTCCCCCCACACAGCCAGAATTGTCAGTGCTCCCCACACAGCCAGCACTGTCAGTGCTCCCACCACACAGACAGCACTTTCAGTGCTCCCACCCCACACAGCCAGCACTGTCAGTGCTCCCCCCACACAGTCGGCACTGCAAGTGCCCCCACACCACACAGCCAACACTATCAGTGCTCCCGCACAGCCAGAATTGTCAGTGCTCCCACCACACAGCCAGCACTGTCAGTGCTGCCACCACACAGCCAGCACTGCCAGTGCTCCCCCAAACAGCCAGCACAGTCAGTGCTCCCACCACACAGCCAGCACTGTCAGTGCTCCCACCACACAGCCAGCACAGTCAGTGCTCCCACCACACAGACAGCACTGTCAGTGCTCCCACCACACAGCCAGCACTGTCAGTGCTCCCCACACAGCCAGCACTGTCAGTGCTCCCACCACACAGCCAGCACTGCCAGTGCTTCCCCACACAGCCAGCACAGTCAGTGCTCCCACCACACAGACAGCACTGTCAGTGCTCCCACCACACAGACAGTACTGTCAGTGCTCCCAGCACACAGCCAGCACTGTCAGTGCTCCCATCACACAGCCAGCACTGTCAGTGCTCCCACCATACAGCCGGCACTGTCAGTGCTCCCACCGCACAGCCAGCACTGTCAGTGCTCCCCCCACACAGCCAGCACTGTCAGTGCTCCCACCACGCTGCCAGCACTGTCAGTGCTCCCATCACACAGCCAGCACTGTCAGTGCTCCCCCACACAGCCAGCACTGTCAGAGCTCCCCCCCCCCCACAAAGCCAGCAGTGTCAGTGCTCCCCCACACAGCCAGCACTGTCAGTGCTCCCCTCACACAGCCAGCACTGTCAGTGCTCCCCCCACACAGCCAGCACTGTCAGTGCTCCCCACACAGCCAGCACTGTCAGTGCTCCCCCACACAGCCAGCACTGTCAGAGCTCCCCCCCCCCACAAAGCCAGCAGTGTCAGTGCTCCCCCACACAGCCAGAACTGTCAGTGCTCCCCCCACACAGACAGCACTATCAGTGCTCCCACCACACAACCAGCACTGTCCGTGCTCCCCAAAGAGCCAGCACTGTCTGTGCTCCTCCCAGACACAGCCAGTACTGTCAGTGCTTCTACCACACAGCCAGCACTGTCAGTGCTCCCACAACTCAGCCAGCACTGTCAGTGCTCCCACCACACAGCCAGCACTGTCAGCGCTCCCCCCACACAGCCAGCACTCTCAGTTCTCAGCCCACACAGCCAGCACTGTCAGTTTACCCACCACACAGCCAGCACTGTCAGTCCTCCCCTCACACAGCCAGCACTGTCAGTGCTCCCCCCACACAGCCAGCACTGTCAGTTTTCCCACCACACAGCCAGCACTGTCAGTGATCCCACCACACAGCCAGCACTGTCAGTCCTCCCCCCACGCGGACAGCAATGTCAGTGCTCCCCCACGCAGCCAGCACTGTCTGTGCTCCCCCCACACAGCCAGCACTGTCAGGGCTCCCACCACACAGCCAGCACTGCCAGTGCTCCCACCACACAGCCAGCACTGTCAGAGCTCCCACCACACAGCCAGCACTGTCAGTTCTCCCCCCACGCAGACAGCACTGTCAGTGCTCCCCCACACAGCCAGCACTGTCTGTGCTCCCCCCACACAGCCAGCACTGTCAGGGCTCCCACCACACAGCCAGCACTGTCAGTGATCCCACCACACAGCCAGCACTGTCAGTGCTCCCCACACAGCCAGAACTGTCAGTGCTCCCACCATACAGCCAGCACTGTCAGTGTTCCCCACACAGCCAGCACTATCAGTGCTCCCACCACACAGCCAGCACTGTCAGTGCTCCCACCACACAGCAAGCACTGTCAGTGCTCCCCCCACACAGCCAGCACTGTCAGTGCTCCGACCACACAGCCAGCACTGTCAGTGCTCCCCCACACAGCCAGCACTGTCAGTGCTCCCACCACAGAGCCAGCACTGTCAGGGCTCCCCCGACACAGCCAGCACTGTCAGTGCTCCCACCACATAGCCAGCTCTGTTAATGCTCCCCCCACACAGCCAGAATTGTCAGTGCTCCCCACACAGCCAGCACTGTCAGTGCTCCCACCACACAGACAGCACTTTCAGTGCTCCCACCCCACACAGCCAGCACTGTCAGTGCTCCCCCACACAGTCGGCACTGCAAGTGCCCCCACACCACACAGCCAACACTATCAGTGCTCCCGCACAGCCAGAATTGTCAGTGCTGCCACCACACAGCCAGCACTGCCAGTGCTCCCCCAAACAGCCAGCACAGTCAGTGCTCCCACCACACAGCCAGCACTGTCAGTGCTCCCACCACACAGCCAGCACTGTCAGAGCTCCCCCCCCCCACAAAGCCAGCAGTGTCAGTGCTCCCCCACACAGCCAGAACTGTCAGTGCTCCCCCCACACAGACAGCACTATCAGTGCTCCCACCACACAACCAGCACTGTCCGTGCTCCCCAAAGAGCCAGCACTGTCTGTGCTCCTCCCAGACACAGCCAGTACTGTCAGTGCTTCTACCACACAGCCAGCACTGTCAGTGCTCCCACAACTCAGCCAGCACTGTCAGTGCTCCCACCACACAGCCAGCACTGTCAGCGCTCCCCCCACACAGCCAGCACTCTCAGTTCTCAGCCCACACAGCCAGCACTGTCAGTTTACCCACCACACAGCCAGCACTGTCAGTCCTCCCCTCACACAGCCAGCACTGTCAGTGCTCCCCCCACACAGCCAGCACTGTCAGTTTTCCCACCACACAGCCAGCACTGTCAGTGATCCCACCACACAGCCAGCACTGTCAGTCCTCCCCCCACGCGGACAGCAATGTCAGTGCTCCCCCACACAGCCAGCACTGTCTGTGCTCCCCCCACACAGCCAGCACTGTCAGGGCTCCCACCACACAGCCAGCACTGCCAGTGCTCCCACCACACAGCCAGCACTGTCAGAGCTCCCACCACACAGCCAGCACTGTCAGTTCTCCCCCCACGCAGACAGCACTGTCAGTGCTCCCCCACACAGCCAGCACTGTCTGTGCTCCCCCCACACAGCCAGCACTGTCAGGGCTCCCACCACACAGCCAGCACTGTCAGTGATCCCACCACACAGCCAGCACTGTCAGTGCTCCCCACACAGCCAGAACTGTCAGTGCTCCCACCATACAGCCAGCACTGTCAGTGTTCCCCACACAGCCAGCACTATCAGTGCTCCCACCACACAGCCAGCACTGTCAGTGCTCCCACCACACAGCAAGCACTGTCAGTGCTCCCCCCACACAGCCAGCACTGTCAGTGCTCCGACCACACAGCCAGCACTGTCAGTGCTCCCCCACACAGCCAGCACTGTCAGTGCTCCCACCACAGAGCCAGCACTGTCAGGGCTCCCCCGACACAGCCAGCACTGTCAGTGCTCCCACCACATAGCCAGCTCTGTTAATGCTCCCCCCACACAGCCAGAATTGTCAGTGCTCCCCACACAGCCAGCACTGTCAGTGCTCCCACCACACAGACAGCACTTTCAGTGCTCCCACCCCACACAGCCAGCACTGTCAGTGCTCCCCCACACAGTCGGCACTGCAAGTGCCCCCACACCACACAGCCAACACTATCAGTGCTCCCGCACAGCCAGAATTGTCAGTGCTGCCACCACACAGCCAGCACTGCCAGTGCTCCCCCAAACAGCCAGCACAGTCAGTGCTCCCACCACACAGCCAGCACTGTCAGTGCTCCCACCACACAGCCAGCACAGTCAGTGCTCCCACCACACAGACAGCACTGTCAGTGCTCCCACCACACAGCCAGCACTGTCAGTGCTCCCCACACAGCCAGCACTGTCAGTGCTCCCACCACACAGCCAGCACTGCCAGTGCTTCCCCACACAGCCAGCACAGTCAGTGCTCCCACCACACAGACAGCACTGTCAGTGCTCCCACCACACAGCCAACACTGCCAGTGCTTCCCCACACAGCCAGCACTGTCAGTGCTCCCATCACACAGCCAGCACTGTCAGTGCTCCCACCATACAGACGGCACTGTCAGTGCTCCCACCACACAGCCAGCACTGTCAGTGCTCCCCCCACACAGCCAGCACTGTCAGTGCTCCCACCACGCTGCCAGCACTGTCAGTGCTCCCATCACACAGCCAGCACTGTCAGTGCTCCCCCACACAGCCAGCACTGTCAGAGCTCCCCCCCCACAAAGCCAGCAGTGTCAGTGCTCCCCCACACAGCCAGCACTGTCAGTGCTCCCCCAACACAGCCAGCACTGTCAGTGCTCCCCCCACACAGCCAGCACTGTCAGTGCTCCCCACACAGCCAGCACTGTCAGTGCTCCCCCACACAGCCAGCACTGTCAGAGCTCCCCCCCCCACAAAGCCAGCAGTGTCAGTGCTACCCACACAGCCAGAACTGTCAGTGCTCCCCCCACACAGACAGCACTATCAGTGCTCCCACCACACAACCAGCACTGTCCGTGCTCCCCAAAGAACCAGCACTGTCTGTGCTCCTCCCAGACACAGCCAGTACTGACAGTGCTTCTACCACACAGCCAGCACTGCCAGTGCTCCCACAACTCAGCCAGCACTGTCAGTGCTCCCACCACACAGCCAGCACTGTCAGCGCTCCCCCCACACAGCCAGCACTCTCAGTTCTCAGCCCACACAGCCAGCACTGTCAGTTTTCCCACCACACAGCCAGCACTGTCAGTCCTCCCGTCACACAGCCAGCACTGTCAGTGCTCCCCCCACACAGCCAGCACTGTCAGTTTTCCCACCACACAGCCAGCACTGTCAGTGATCCCACCACACAGCCAACACTGTCAGTCCTCCCCCCACGCAGACAGCACTGTCAGTGCTCCCCCACACAGCCAGCACTGTCTGTGCTCCCCCCACACAGCCAGCACTGTCAGTGCTCCCACCACACAGCCAGCACTGTCAGAGCTCCCACCACACAGCCAGCACTGTCAGTGCTCCCCCCACGCAGACAGCACTGTCAGTGCTCCCCCACACAGCCAGCACTGTCTGTGCTCCCCCCACACAGCCAGCACTGTCAGGGCTCCCACCACACAGCCAGCACTGCCAGTGCTCCCACCACACAGCCAGCACTGTCAGAGCTCCCACCACACAGCCAGCACTGTCAGTGCTCCCACAACTCAGCCAGCACTCTCAGTTCTCAGCCCACACAGCCAGCACTGTCAGTTTTCCCACCACACAGCCAGCACTGTCAGAGCTCCCACCACACAGCCAGCACTGTCAGTGCTCCCCCCACGCAGACAGCACTGTCAGTGCTCCCCCACACAGACAGCACTGTCAGCGCTCCCCCCACACAGCCAGCACTGTCTGTGCTCCCCCCACACAGCCAGCACTGTCAGGGCTCCGACCACACAGCCAGCACTGTCAGTGCTCCCCCCACACAGCCAGCACTGTCAGTGCTCCCCCCACACAGCCAGCACTGTCAGTGCTCCCCCTACACAGCCAGCACTGTCAGTGCTCCCCCACACAGCCAGCACTGTCAAAGCTCCCACCACACAGCCAGCACTGTCAGTGCTCCCCCACAGAGCCAGCACTGTCAGTGCTCCCCTACACAGCCAGCACTGTCAGTGCTCCCCCCCCCACACAGCCAGCAGTGTCAGTGCTCCCCACACAGACAGCACTGTCAGTGATTCCCCCACTCAGCCAGCACTGTCAGTGCTCCCCCACACAGCCAGCACTTTCAGTCCTCCCCCCACACAGCCAGCACTGTCAGTGCTCCCCCACAGAGCCAGCACTGTCAGTGCTCCCCCCACGCAGACAGCACTGTCAGTGCTCCCCCACACAGCCAGCACTGTCAGTGCTCCCCCCACACAGCCAGCACTGTCAGTGCTCCCCCCACACAGCCAGCACTGCCAGTGCTCCCGCCACACAGCCAGCACTGTCAGTGCTCCCACCACACAGCTAGCACTGTCAGTGCTCCCCCCACACAGCCAGCACTGTCAGTACTCCCCCACACAGCCAGCACTGTCAGAGCTCCCATCACACAGCCAGCACTGTCAGTGCTCCCCCCACACAGCCAGCACTGTCAGTGCTCCCCCCACACAGCCAGCACTGCCAGTGCTCCCCACACAGCCAGCACTGTCAGTGCTCCCCCCACACAGCCAGCACTGTCAGTGCTCTCACCACACAGCCAGCATTGTCAGTGCTCGCACCACACAGCCAGCACTGTCAGTGCCCCCACCCCACACAGCCAGCACTGTCAGTGCTCCCACCACACAGCCAGCACTGTCAGTGCTCCCACCACACAGCCAGCACTGTCAGTGCCCCCACCCCACACAGCCAGCACTATCAGTGCTCCCGCACAGCCAGCATTGTCAGTGCTCCCACCAGACAGCAAGCACTGCCAGTGCTCCCCAACACAGCCAGCACAGTCAGTGCTCCCACCACACAACCAGCACTGTCAGTGCTCCCACCACACAGCCAGCACTGCCAGTGCTCCCCACACAGCCAGCACAGTAAGTGCTCCCACCACACAGACAGCACTGTCAGTGCTCCCACCACACAGCCAGTACTGTCAGAGCACCCACCACACAGCCAGCACTGCCAGTGGTCCCCACACAGCGAGCACAGTCAGTGCTCCCCATACAGCCAGCACTGTCAATGCTCCCCCACACAGCCAGCACTGCCAGTGCTCCCACCACACAGCCAGCACTGTCAGTGCTCCCACCACACAGCCAGCACTGTCAGTGCTCCGACCACACAGCCAGCACTGTCAGTGCTCCCATACAGACTGCACTGTCAGTGCCCCCCACACAGCCAGCACTGTCAGTGCTCCCCACAGAGCCAGCACTGTTAGTGCTCCCCCACACAGCCAGCACTGTCAGTGCTCCCAACACACAGCCAGCAATGCCAGTGCTCCCACTGCATAGCCAGCACTGTCAGTGCTCCCCCACAGAGCCAGCAGTGTCAGTGCACCCGCACACAGCCAGAACTGTCAGTGCTCCCATCACACAGCCAGCACTGTCAGTGCTCCCACCACACAGCCATCACTGTCAGTGCTCCCCACGCAGCCAGACCTGTCAGTGCTCCCACCACACAGCCAGCGCTGTCAGTGCTCCCCCCACACAGCCAGCACTGTCAGTGCTCCCACCACACAGCCAGCACTGGCAGTGCTCCAACCACACAGCCAGCACTATCAGTGGTCCCCACACAGCCAGCACTGTCAGTGCTCCCACAACACAGCCAGCACTGTCAGTGCTCCCACCACTCAGCCAGCACTGTCAGGGCTCCCCCCACACAGCCAGCACTGTCAGTGCTCCCCCAAAGAGCCAGCACTGTCAGTGCTCCCACCCCACACAGCCAGCACTGACAGTGCTCCCCCCACAAAGTCGGCACTGCCAGTGCTCCCACCACACAGCCAGCGCTATCAGTGCTCCCACCACACAGCCAGCACTGTCAGTGCCCCCACCCCACACAGCCAGCACTATCAGTGCTCCCGCACAGCCAGCATTGTCAGTGCTCCCACCAGACAGCCAGCACTGCCAGTGCTCCCCACACAGCCAGCACAGTCAGTGCTCCTACCACACAGCCAGCACTGTCAGTGCTCCCCCCACACAGCCAGCACTGTCAGTGCTCCCCACACAGCCAGCACTGTCAGTGTTCCCCCCACACAGCCAGCACTGTCAGTGCTCCCACCACACAACCAGCACTGTCAGTGCTCCCACCACACAGCCAGCACTGTCAGTGCTCCCACCACACAGCCAGCACTGCCAGTGCTCCCCACACAGCCAGCACAGTCAGTGCTCCCCCATACAGCCAGCACTGTCAATGCTCCCCCACACAGCCAGCACTGCCAGTGCTCCCACCACACAGCCAGCACTGTCAGTGCTCCTACCACACAGCCAGCACTGTCAGTGCTCCCGCCACACAGCCAGCACTGTCAGTGCTCCCATACAGCCAGCACTGTCAGTGCTCCCACCACACAGCCAGCACTGCCAGTGCTCCCCCACACAGCCAGCACTGACAGTGCTCCACCACAGAGCCAGCACTGTCAGTGCACCCCACAATACCAGCACTGTCAGTGCTCCCCATACAGCCAGCACTGTTAATGCTCCCCCACACAGCCAGCACTGCCAGTGCTCCCACCACACAGCCAGCACTGTCATCCTCCCCCACACAGCCAGCACTGTCAGTGCCCCCCACACATCCAGCACTGACTGTGCTCCTCCCACACAGCCAGCACTGTCAGTGCTCTCACCACACAGCCAGCACTGTCAGTGCTCCCACCACACAGCCAGCACTGTCAGTGCTCCCACCACACAGCCAGCACTGCCAGTGCTCCCACCACACAGCCAGCACTGTCAGAGCTCCTCCCACACAGCCAGCACTGTCAGTGCTCCCACCACACAGCCAGCACTGTCAGTGCTCCCCATACAGCCAGCACTGTCAGTGCTCCCACCACAGAGCCAGAACTATCAGTGCTCCCCCCATACAGCCAGCACTGTCAGTGCTCCCCACACAGCCAGCACTGTCAGTGCTCCACCCACACAGCCAGCACTGCCCGTGCTCCCCCACACAGCCAGCACTGCCAGTGCTCCCCCACACAACCAGCACTGTCAGTGCTCCACCCTCACAGCCAGCACTGTCAGTGCTCCCACCACACAGTCAGTACTGTCAGTGCTCCCCCACAGAGCCAGCACTGTCAGTGCTCCCACCACACAGGCAGCACTGTCAGTGCTCCCCCACAGCCAGCACTGTCAGTGACCCCACCCCACACAGCCAGCACTGTCAGTGCTCCCCACAGCCAACATTGTCAGTGCTCCCACCACACAGCCAGCACTGCCAGTTCTCCACCCACAGTCAGCACTGAGATTGCGCCCCACACAGCCAGCACTGCCAGTGCTCTCCCACAGAGCTAGCACTGTCAGTGCTCCCCCCACACAGCCAGCACTGTCAGTGCTCCCACCACGCTGCCAGCACTGTCAGTGCTCCCATCACACAGCCAGCACTGTCAGTGCTCCCCCACACAGCCAGCACTGTCAGAGCTCCCCCCCCACAAAGCCAGCAGTGTCAGTGCTCCCCCACACAGCCAGCACTGTCAGTGCTCCCCCAACACAGCCAGCACTGTCAGTGCTCCCCCCACACAGCCAGCACTGTCAGTGCTCCCCACACAGCCAGCACTGTCAGTGCTCCCCCACACAGCCAGCACTGTCAGAGCTCCCCCCCCCACAAAGCCAGCAGTGTCAGTGCTCCCCACACAGCCAGAACTGTCAGTGCTCCCCCCACACAGACAGCACTATCAGTGCTCCCACCACACAACCAGCACTGTCCGTGCTCCCCAAAGAACCAGCACTGTCTGTGCTCCTCCCAGACACAGCCAGTACTGACAGTGCTTCTACCACACAGCCAGCACTGCCAGTGCTCCCACAACTCAGCCAGCACTGTCAGTGCTCCCACCACACAGCCAGCACTGTCAGCGCTCCCCCCACACAGCCAGCACTCTCAGTTCTCAGCCCACACAGCCAGCACTGTCAGTTTTCCCACCACACAGCCAGCACTGTCAGTCCTCCCGTCACACAGCCAGCACTGTCAGTGCTCCCCCCACACAGCCAGCACTGTCAGTTTTCCCACCACACAGCCAGCACTGTCAGTGATCCCACCACACAGCCAACACTGTCAGTCCTCCCCCCACGCAGACAGCACTGTCAGTGCTCCCCCACACAGCCAGCACTGTCTGTGCTCCCCCCACACAGCCAGCACTGTCAGTGCTCCCACCACACAGCCAGCACTGTCAGAGCTCCCACCACACAGCCAGCACTGTCAGTGCTCCCCCCACGCAGACAGCACTGTCAGTGCTCCCCCACACAGCCAGCACTGTCTGTGCTCCCCCCACACAGCCAGCACTGTCAGGGCTCCCACCACACAGCCAGCACTGCCAGTGCTCCCACCACACAGCCAGCACTGTCAGAGCTCCCACCACACAGCCAGCACTGTCAGTGCTCCCACAACTCAGCCAGCACTCTCAGTTCTCAGCCCACACAGCCAGCACTGTCAGTTTTCCCACCACACAGCCAGCACTGTCAGAGCTCCCACCACACAGCCAGCACTGTCAGTGCTCCCCCCACGCAGACAGCACTGTCAGTGCTCCCCCACACAGACAGCACTGTCAGCGCTCCCCCCACACAGCCAGCACTGTCTGTGCTCCCCCCACACAGCCAGCACTGTCAGGGCTCCGACCACACAGCCAGCACTGTCAGTGCTCCCCCCACACAGCCAGCACTGTCAGTGCTCCCCCCACACAGCCAGCACTGTCAGTGCTCCCCCTACACAGCCAGCACTGTCAGTGCTCCCCCACACAGCCAGCACTGTCAAAGCTCCCACCACACAGCCAGCACTGTCAGTGCTCCCCCACAGAGCCAGCACTGTCAGTGCTCCCCTACACAGCCAGCACTGTCAGTGCTCCCCCCCCACACAGCCAGCAGTGTCAGTGCTCCCCACACAGACAGCACTGTCAGTGATTCCCCCACTCAGCCAGCACTGTCAGTGCTCCCCCACACAGCCAGCACTTTCAGTCCTCCCCCCACACAGCCAGCACTGTCAGTGCTCCCCCACAGAGCCAGCAATGTCAGTGCTCCCCCCACGCAGACAGCACTGTCAGTGCTCCCCCACACAGCCAGCACTGTCAGTGCTCCCCCCACACAGCCAGCACTGTCAGTGCTCCCCCCACACAGCCAGCACTGCCAGTGCTCCCTCCACACAGCCAGCACTGTCAGTGCTCCCACCACACAGCTAGCACTGTCAGTGCTCCCCCCACACAGCCAGCACTGTCAGTACTCCCCCACACAGCCAGCACTGTCAGAGCTCCCATCACACAGCCAGCACTGTCAGTGCTCCCCCCACACAGCCAGCACTGTCAGTGCTCCCCCCACACAGCCAGCACTGCCAGTGCTCCCCACACAGCCAGCACTGTCAGTGCTCCCCCCACACAGCCAGCACTGTCAGTGCTCTCACCACACAGCCAGCACTGTCAGTGCTCGCACCACACAGCCAGCAATGTCAGTGCCCCCACCCCACACAGCCAGCACTGTCAGTGCTCCCACCACACAGCCAGCACTGTCAGTGCTCCCACCACACAGCCAGCACTGTCAGTGCCCCCACCCCACACAGCCAGCACTATCAGTGCTCCCGCACAGCCAGCATTGTCAGTGCTCCCACCAGACAGCAAGCACTGCCAGTGCTCCCCAACACAGCCAGCACAGTCAGTGCTCCCACCACACAACCAGCACTGTCAGTGCTCCCACCACACAGCCAGCACTGCCAGTGCTCCCCACACAGCCAGCACAGTAAGTGCTCCCACCACACAGACAGCACTGTCAGTGCTCCCACCACACAGCCAGTACTGTCAGAGCACCCACCACACAGCCAGCACTGCCAGTGGTCCCCACACAGCGAGCACAGTCAGTGCTCCCCATACAGCCAGCACTGTCAATGCTCCCCCACACAGCCAGCACTGCCAGTGCTCCCACCACACAGCCAGCACTGTCAGTGCTCCCACCACACAGCCAGCACTGTCAGTGCTCCGACCACACAGCCAGCACTGTCAGTGCTCCCATACAGACTGCACTGTCAGTGCCCCCCACACAGCCAGCACTGTCAGTGCTCCCCACAGAGCCAGCACTGTTAGTGCTCCCCCACACAGCCAGCACTGTCAGTGCTCCCAACACACAGCCAGCAATGCCAGTGCTCCCACTGCATAGCCAGCACTGTCAGTGCTCCCCCACAGAGCCAGCAGTGTCAGTGCACCCGCACACAGCCAGAACTGTCAGTGCTCCCATCACACAGCCAGCACTGTCAGTGCTCCCACCACACAGCCATCACTGTCAGTGCTCCCCACGCAGCCAGACCTGTCAGTGCTCCCACCACACAGCCAGCGCTGTCAGTGCTCCCCCCACACAGCCAGCACTGTCAGTGCTCCCACCACACAGCCAGCACTGGCAGTGCTCCAACCACACAGCCAGCACTATCAGTGGTCCCCACACAGCCAGCACTGTCAGTGCTCCCACAACACAGCCAGCACTGTCAGTGCTCCCACCACTCAGCCAGCACTGTCAGGGCTCCCCCCACACAGCCAGCACTGTCAGTGCTCCCCCAAAGAGCCAGCACTGTCAGTGCTCCCACCCCACACAGCCAGCACTGACAGTGCTCCCCCCACAAAGTCGGCACTGCCAGTGCTCCCACCACACAGCCAGCGCTATCAGTGCTCCCACCACACAGCCAGCACTGTCAGTGCCCCCACCCCACACAGCCAGCACTATCAGTGCTCCCGCACAGCCAGCATTGTCAGTGCTCCCACCAGACAGCCAGCACTGCCAGTGCTCCCCACACAGCCAGCACAGTCAGTGCTCCTACCACACAGCCAGCACTGTCAGTGCTCCCCCCACACAGCCAGCACTGTCAGTGCTCCCCACACAGCCAGCACTGTCAGTGTTCCCCCCACACAGCCAGCACTGTCAGTGCTCCCACCACACAACCAGCACTGTCAGTGCTCCCACCACACAGCCAGCACTGTCAGTGCTCCCACCACACAGCCAGCACTGCCAGTGCTCCCCACACAGCCAGCACAGTCAGTGCTCCCCCATACAGCCAGCACTGTCAATGCTCCCCCACACAGCCAGCACTGCCAGTGCTCCCACCACACAGCCAGCACTGTCAGTGCTCCTACCACACAGCCAGCACTGTCAGTGCTCCCGCCACACAGCCAGCACTGTCAGTGCTCCCATACAGCCAGCACTGTCAGTGCTCCCACCACACAGCCAGCACTGCCAGTGCTCCCCCACACAGCCAGCACTGACAGTGCTCCCCCACAGAGCCAGCACTGTCAGTGCACCCCACAATACCAGCACTGTCAGTGCTCCCCATACAGCCAGCACTGTTAATGCTCCCCCACACAGCCAGCACTGCCAGTGCTCCCACCACACAGCCAGCACTGTCATCCTCCCCCACACAGCCAGCACTGTCAGTGCCCCCCACACATCCAGCACTGACTGTGCTCCTCCCACACAGCCAGCACTGTCAGTGCTCTCACCACACAGCCAGCACTGTCAGTGCTCCCACCACACAGCCAGCACTGTCAGTGCTCCCACCACACAGCCAGCACTGCCAGTGCTCCCACCACACAGCCAGCACTGTCAGAGCTCCTCCCACACAGCCAGCACTGTCAGTGCTCCCACCACACAGCCAGCACTGTCAGTGCTCCCCATACAGCCAGCACTGTCAGTGCTCCCACCACAGAGCCAGAACTATCAGTGCTCCCCCCATACAGCCAGCACTGTCAGTGCTCCCCACACAGCCAGCACTGTCAGTGCTCTACCCACACAGCCAGCACTGCCCGTGCTCCCCCACACAGCCAGCACTGCCAGTGCTCCCCCACACAACCAGCACTGTCAGTGCTCCACCCTCACAGCCAGCACTGTCAGTGCTCCCACCACACAGTCAGTACTGTCAGTGCTCCCCCACAGAGCCAGCACTGTCAGTGCTCCCACCACACAGGCAGCACTGTCAGTGCTCCCCCACAGCCAGCACTGTCAGTGACCCCACCCCACACAGCCAGCACTGTCAGTGCTCCCCACAGCCAACATTGTCAGTGCTCCCACCACACAGCCAGCACTGCCAGTTCTCCACCCACAGTCAGCACTGAGATTGCGCCCCACACAGCCAGCACTGCCAGTGCTCTCCCACAGAGCTAGCACTGTCAGTGCTCCCCCACACAGCCAGCACTGCCAGTGCTCCCACCACACAGCCAGCACTGTCAGTGCTCCTACCACACAGCCAGCACTGTCAGTGCTCCCGCCACACAGCCAGCACTGTCAGTGCTCCCATACAGCCAGCACTGTCAGTGCTCCCACCACACAGCCAGCACTGCCAGTGCTCCCCCACACAGCCAGCACTGACAGTGCTCCCCCACAGAGCCAGCACTGTCAGTGCACCCCACAATACCAGCACTGTCAGTGCTCCCCATACAGCCAGCACTGTTAATGCTCCCCCACACAGCCAGCACTGCCAGTGCTCCCACCACACAGCCAGCACTGTCATCCTCCCCCACACAGCCAGCACTGTCAGTGCCCCCCACACATCCAGCACTGACTGTGCTCCTCCCACACAGCCAGCACTGTCAGTGCTCTCACCACACAGCCAGCACTGTCAGTGCTCCCATCACACAGCCAGCACTGTCAGTGCTCCCACCACACAGCCAGCACTGCCAGTGCTCCCACCACACAGCCAGCACTGTCAGAGCTCCTCCCACACAGCCAGCACTGTCAGTGCTCCCACCACACAGCCAGCACTGTCAGTGCTCCCCATACAGCCAGCACTGTCAGTGCTCCCACCACAGAGCCAGCACTATCAGTGCTCCCCCCATACAGCCAGCACTGTCAGTGCTCCCCACACAGCCAGCACTGTCAGTGCTCCACCCACACAGCCAGCACTGCCCGTGCTCCCCCACACAGCCAGCACTGCCAGTGCTCCCCCCACACAACCAGCACTGTCAGTGCTCCACCCTCACAGCCAGCACTGTCAGTGCTCCCACCACACAGTCAGTACTGTCAGTGCTCCCCCACAGAGCCAGCACTGTCAGTGCTCCCACCACACAGGCAGCACTGTCAGTGCTCCCCCACAGCCATCACTGTCAGTGACGCCACCCCACACAGCCAGCACTGTCAGTGCTCCCCACAGCCAACATTGTCAGTGCTCCCACCACACAGCCAGCACTGCCAGTTCTCCACCCACAGTCAGCACTGAGATTGCGCCCCACACAGCCAGCACTGCCAGTGCTCTCCCACAGAGCTAGCACTGTCAGTGCTCCCCCACACAGCCAGCACTGTCAGTGCTCCCACCACACAACCAGCTCTGTCAGTGCTCCCCACACAGCCAGCACTGTCAGTGCTCCCACCACACAGCCAGCACTGTCAGTGCCCCCCCCATACAGACAGCACTGTCAGTGCTCCCCCACACAGCCAGCACTGTCAGTGCTCCCCCCATACAGACAGCACTGTCAGTGCTCCCCCCACACAGCCAGCACTGTCAGTGCTCCCACCGCTCAGCCAGCACTGTCAGTGCTCCCCCACACAGCCAGCACTGTCAGTGCACCCACCACACAGCCAGCACTGTCAGTGCTCCCCCACACAGCCAGCACAGTCAGTGCTCCCCCACACAGCCAGCACTGTCAGTGCTCCCCCACACAGTCAGCACTGTCAGTGCTCCCCCACACAGCCAGCACTGTCAGTGCTCCCCCCACACAGCCAGCACTGTCAGTGCTCCCACCACACAGCCAGCACTGTCAGTGCTCCCCCACACAGCCAGCACTGTCAGTGCTCCCACCACACAGCCAGCACTGTCAGTGCACCCGCCGCACAGCCAGAACTGTCAGTGCTCCCACCACACAGCCAGCACTGTCAGTGCTCCCACCACACAGCCAGCACTGTCAGTGCTCCCACCACACAGCCAGCACTGTCAGTGCTCCCCCCACACAGCCAGCACGGTCAGTGCTCCCACTACACAGCCAGCACTGTCAGTGCTCCCCCCACACAGCCAGCAGTTCCAGTGCTACCCCACACAGCCAGCACTGTCAGTGCTCCCACCACACAGCCAGCACTGTCAGTGCTCCCCACACAGACAGCACTGGAAATGCTCCCTCCAAACTGTGTCTGTGTCTCTGTCTGTGTAGCTGTGTCTGTCTGTGTCTCTCTATCTGTCTCTCTCTCTGACCCTGTCTCTGTCTCTGCCTGTGTCTCTGTCTCTCTCTGTGTCTCTGTCTGTATCTCTGTCTCTGTCCCTGTCTCTGTCTGTGTCCCTGTCTCTGTCTGCGTCTCAGTCTGTGTCTATGTCTCTGTCTCTGTCTGTGTCCCTGTCTCTGTCTGTGTCCCTGTCTCTCTCTGTGTCTCTGTCTGTGTCTCTGTGTTTGTTTGTGTCTTAGTCTGTCTGTGTCTCTGTCTATGTCTGTGTCTCTGTCTGTATCTCTGTCTGTGTCTCTGTGTCTGTCTATCTCTCTCTGTGTCTTTGTGTCTGTCTGTGTCTCAGTCTCTGTCTCTGTCTGTGTCTCTGTGTCTGTCGGTCTCTGTGTCTCACTCTCTATCTCTGTCTGTATCTCCGTGTCTGTCAGTGTCTCAGTCTCTGTCTCTATCTGCTGCACAGACTGGGTTTAGGTGTGAGGCACCCACCCAGCTGATCGGCATTGGGGGAGTCACACACACCCAGCTGACTGGCCATGGTGGAGGCACACACCCAGCTGATCGGAAATGGGGAGAGGCACACACCCAGCTGATCGGCAATGGGGAGAGGCACACATCCAGCTGATCGGCAATGGGGAGAGGCACACATCCAGCTGATCGGCATTGTGGGAGTCACACACACCCAGCTGATCGGCACTGGGGGGAAGCCCACACACAGCTGACGGGCCATGGGAAGTCACACTGAACCAGCTGATCGGCCATGGGGAAGACACAATGACCCAACTGATTCTCCATGGGGGAGTCACACAGATCCAGCTGATCGGCCATGGGGGAGTCACACCCACCCACCGACAGTCTCTCCTGGTAATGCAGAATGGTAAATCTCTGCCTGTGTCTCTGCCTGTATCTGTCCAATTCTCTCTCTGTCTGTGTTTCTGTCTGTCAGCCAGCACTGTCAGTGCTCCCCCCACACAGCCAGCACTGTCAGTGCTCCCCCACACAGCCAGCACTGTCAGTGCTCCCCCCCACACAGCCAGCACTGTCAGTGCTCCCCCCACACAGCCAGCACTGTCAGTGCTCCCCCCACACAGCCAGCACTGCCAGTGATCCCCCCACGCAGCCAGCACTGTCAGTGCTCCACCACACAGCCAGCACTGTCAGTGCTCCCCCACAAAGCCAGCACTGTCAGTGCTCCCCCACACAGCCAGCACTGCCAGTGCTCCCCCACACAGCCAGCACTGTCAGTGCTCCACCACACAGCCAGCACTGTCAGAGCTCCCCCACAAAGCCAGCACTGTCAGTGCTCCCCCCACACAGCCAGCACTGTCAGTGCTCCCCCCACACAGCCAGCACTGTCAGTGCTCCCCCACACAGCCAGCACTGTCAGTTCTCCCACCACACAGCCAGCACTGTCAGTGCTCCCCCCACACAGCCAGCACTGTCAGTGCTCCCCCCACACAGCCAGCACTGTCAGTGCTTCCACCACACAGCCAGCACTGTCAGTGCTCCCCCACACAGCCAGCACTGCCAGTGATCCCCTCACAAAGCCAGCACTGTCAGTGTTCCCACCACACAGCCAGCACTGTCAGTGCTCCCACCACACAGCCAGCACTGTCAGTGCTCCCCCACACAGCCAGCACTGTCAGTGCTCCCCCACACAGCCAGCACTGTCAGTGCTCCCCCCCACACAGCCAGCACTGTCAGTGCTCGCACCACACAGCCAGCACTGTCAGTGCTCCCCCCACACAGCCAGCACTGCCAGTGATCCCCCCACACAGCCAGCACTGTCAGTGCTCCCACCACACAGCCAGCATTGTCAGTGCTCCCCCCCACACAGCCAGCACTGTCAGTGATCCCCCACAAAGCCAGCACTGTCAGTGCTCCTCCCACACAGCCAGCACTGTCAGTGCTCCCCCACAAAGCCAGCACTGTCAGTGCTCCCCCCACACAGCCAGCACTGTCAGTGCTCCCCCACACAGCCAGCACTGTCAGTTCTCCCACCACACAGCCAGCACTGTCAGTGCTCCCCCCCACACAACCAGCACTGTCAGTGCTCCCCCCCACACAGCCAGCACTGTCAGTGCTCCCACCACACAGCCAGCACTGTCAGTGCTCCCCCCACACAGCCAGCACTGCCAGTGATCCCCCCACAAAGCCATCACTGTCAGTGCTCCCCCCACACAGCCAGCACTGTCAGTGCTCCCCCCACACAGCCCGCACTGTCAGTGCTCCCCCACAAAGCCAGCACTGTCAGTGCAACCCCACACAGCCAGCATTGTCAGTGCTCCCACCACACAGCCAGCACTGTCAGTGCTCCCCCACACAGCCAGCACTGTCAGTTCTCCCACCACACAGCCAGCACTGTCAGTTCTCCCCCACAAAGCCAGCACTGTCAGTGCTCCCCACACACAGCCAGCACTGTCAGTTCTCCCACCACACAGCCAGCACTGTCAGTTCTCTCATCACACAGCCAGCACTGTCAGTGCTCCCCCATACAGCCAGCACTGTCAGTGCTCCCCCCACACAGCCAGCACTGTCAGTGCTCCACCACACAGCCAGCACTGTCAGTTCTCCCACCACACAGCCAGCACTGTCAGTTCTCTCATCACACAGCCAGCACTGTCAGTGCTCCCCCATACAGCCAGCACTGTCAGTGCTCCCCCCACACAGCCAGCACTGTCAGTGCTCCCACCACACAGCCAGCACTGTCAGTGCTCCCCCCACACAGCCAGCACTTTCAGTGCTCCCCCACACAGCCAGCACTGTCAGTGCTCCCACCACACAGCCAGCACTGTCCGTGCTCCCTCACATAGCCAGCACTGTCAGGGCTCCCACCACACAGCCAGCACTGTCAGTTCTCTCATCACACAGCCAGCACTGTCAGTGCTCCCCCATACAGCCAGCACTGTCAGTGCTCCCCCCACACAGCCAACACTGTCAGTGCTCCCCTCCCACCACACAGCCAGCACTGTCAGTGCTCCCCCCACACAGCCAGCACTGTCAGTGCTCCCCCACACAGCCAGCACTGTCAGTGCTCCCACCACACAGCCAGTACTGTCCGTGCTCCCTCACATAGCCAGCACTGCCAGGGCTCCCACCACACAGCCAGCACTGCCAGTGCTCCCACCAAACAGCCAGCACGGTGAGTGCTCCCCCACAGAGCCAACACTGTCAGTGCTCCCACCACACAGCCAGCACTGTCAGTGCTCCCCCCACACAGCCAGCACTGTCAGTGCTCCCCCCCCCCACACAGCCAGCAGTGTCAGTGCTTCCCCCACACAGCCAGCACTGTCAGTGCTCCCCCACACAGCCAGCACTGTCATTGCTCCCCCCACACAGACAGCACTGTCAATGCTCCCCACACAGACAGTACTGTCAGTGCTCCCCATACAGCCAGCACTGTCAGTGCTCCCACCACAGAGCCAGCACTATCAGTGCTCCCCCCATACAGCCAGCACTGTCAGTGCTCCCATCACACAGCCAGCACTGTCAGTGCTCCCACCACACAGCCAGCACTGCCAGTGCTCCCACCACACAGCCAGCACTGTCAGAGCTCCTCCCACACATGCCAGCACTGTCAGTGCTCCCACCACACAGCCAGCACTGTCAGTGCTCCCCATACAGCCAGCACTGTCAGTGCTCCCACCACAGAGCCAGCACTATCAGTGCTCCCCCCATACAGCCAGCACTGTCAGTGCTCCCCACACAGCCAGCACTGTCAGTGCTCCACCCACACAGCCAGCACTGCCCGTGCTCCCCCACACAGCCAGCACTGCCAGTGCTCCCCCCACACAACCAGCACTGTCAGTGCTCCACCCTCACAGCCAGCACTGTCAGTGCTCCCACCACACAGTCAGTACTGTCAGTGCTCCCCCACAGAGCCAGCACTGTCAGTGCTCCCACCACACAGGCAGCACTGTCAGTGCTCCCCCACAGCCATCACTGTCAGTGACGCCACCCCACACAGCCAGCACTGTCAGTGCTCCCCACAGCCAACATTGTCAGTGCTCCCACCACACAGCCAGCACTGCCAGTTCTCCACCCACAGTCAGCACTGAGATTGCGCCCCACACAGCCAGCACTGCCAGTGCTCTCCCACAGAGCTAGCACTGTCAGTGCTCCCCCACACAGCCAGCACTGTCAGTGCTCCCACCACACAACCAGCTCTGTCAGTGCTCCCCACACAGCCAGCACTGTCAGTGCTCCCACCACACAGCCAGCACTGTCAGTGCCCCCCCCATACAGACAGCACTGTCAGTGCTCCCCCACACAGCCAGCACTGTCAGTGCTCCCCCCATACAGACAGCACTGTCAGTGCTCCCCCCACACAGCCAGCACTGTCAGTGCTCCCACCGCTCAGCCAGCACTGTCAGTGCTCCCCCACACAGCCAGCACTGTCAGTGCACCCACCACACAGCCAGCACTGTCAGTGCTCCCCCACACAGCCAGCACAGTCAGTGCTCCCCCACACAGCCAGCACTGTCAGTGCTCCCCCACACAGTCAGCACTGTCAGTGCTCCCCCACACAGCCAGCACTGTCAGTGCTCCCCCCCACACAGCCAGCACTGTCAGTGCTCCCACCACACAGCCAGCACTGTCAGTGCTCCCCCACACAGCCAGCACTGTCAGTGCTCCCACCACACAGCCAGCACTGTCAGTGCACCCGCCGCACAGCCAGAACTGTCAGTGCTCCCACCACACAGCCAGCACTGTCAGTGCTCCCACCACACAGCCAGCACTGTCAGTGCTCCCACCACACAGCCAGCACTGTCAGTGCTCCCCCCACACAGCCAGCACGGTCAGTGCTCCCACTACACAGCCAGCACTGTCAGTGCTCCCCCCACACAGCCAGCAGTTCCAGTGCTACCCCACACAGCCAGCACTGTCAGTGCTCCCACCACACAGCCAGCACTGTCAGTGCTCCCCACACAGACAGCACTGGAAATGCTCCCTCCAAACTGTGTCTGTGTCTCTGTCTGTGTAGCTGTGTCTGTCTGTGTCTCTCTATCTGTCTCTCTCTCTGACCCTGTCTCTGTCTCTGCCTGTGTCTCTGTCTCTCTCTGTGTCTCTGTCTGTATCTCTGTCTCTGTCCCTGTCTCTGTCTGTGTCCCTGTCTCTGTCTGCGTCTCAGTCTGTGTCTATGTCTCTGTCTCTGTCTGTGTCCCTGTCTCTGTCTGTGTCCCTGTCTCTCTCTGTGTCTCTGTCTGTGTCTCTGTGTTTGTTTGTGTCTTAGTCTGTCTGTGTCTCTGTCTATGTCTGTGTCTCTGTCTGTATCTCTGTCTGTGTCTCTGTGTCTGTCTATCTCTCTCTGTGTCTTTGTGTCTGTCTGTGTCTCAGTCTCTGTCTCTGTCTGTGTCTCTGTGTCTGTCGGTCTCTGTGTCTCACTCTCTATCTCTGTCTGTATCTCCGTGTCTGTCAGTGTCTCAGTCTCTGTCTCTATCTGCTGCACAGACTGGGTTTAGGTGTGAGGCACCCACCCAGCTGATCGGCATTGGGGGAGTCACACACACCCAGCTGACTGGCCATGGTGGAGGCACACACCCAGCTGATCGGAAATGGGGAGAGGCACACACCCAGCTGATCGGCAATGGGGAGAGGCACACATCCAGCTGATCGGCAATGGGGAGAGGCACACATCCAGCTGATCGGCATTGTGGGAGTCACACACACCCAGCTGATCGGCACTGGGGGGAAGCCCACACACAGCTGACGGGCCATGGGAAGTCACACTGAACCAGCTGATCGGCCATGGGGAAGTCACAATGACCCAACTGATTCTCCATGGGGGAGTCACACAGATCCAGCTGATCGGCCATGGGGGAGTCACACCCACCCACCGACAGTCTCTCCTGGTAATGCAGAATGGTAAATCTCTGCCTGTGTCTCTGCCTGTATCTGTCCAATTCTCTCTCTGTCTGTGTTTCTGTCTGTCAGCCAGCACTGTCAGTGCTCCCCCCACACAGCCAGCACTGTCAGTGCTCCCCCACACAGCCAGCACTGTCAGTGCTCCCCCCACACAGCCAGCACTGTCAGTGCTCCCCCCACACAGCCAGCACTGTCAGTGCTCCCCCCACACAGCCAGCACTGCCAGTGATCCCCCCACGCAGCCAGCACTGTCAGTGCTCCACCACACAGCCAGCACTGTCAGTGCTCCCCCACAAAGCCAGCACTGTCAGTGCTCCCCCACACAGCCAGCACTGTCAGTGCTCCACCACACAGCCAGCACTGTCAGAGCTCCCCCACAAAGCCAGCACTGTCAGTGCTCCCCCCACACAGCCAGCACTGTCAGTGCTCCCCCCACACAGCCAGCACTGTCAGTGCTCCCCCACACAGCCAGCACTGTCAGTTCTCCCACCACACAGCCAGCACTGTCAGTGCTCCCCCCACACAGCCAGCACTGTCAGTGCTCCCCCCACACAGCCAGCACTGTCAGTGCTTCCACCACACAGCCAGCACTGTCAGTGCTCCCCCACACAGCCAGCACTGCCAGTGATCCCCTCACAAAGCCAGCACTGTCAGTGTTCCCACCACACAGCCAGCACTGTCAGTGCTCCCACCACACAGCCAGCACTGTCAGTGCTCCCCCACACAGCCAGCACTGTCAGTGCTCCCCCACACAGCCAGCACTGTCAGTGCTCCCCCCCACACAGCCAGCACTGTCAGTGCTCGCACCACACAGCCAGCACTGTCAGTGCTCCCCCCACACAGCCAGCACTGCCAGTGATCCCCCCACACAGCCAGCACTGTCAGTGCTCCCACCACACAGCCAGCATTGTCAGTGCTCCCCCCACACAGCCAGCACTGTCAGTGATCCCCCACAAAGCCAGCACTGTCAGTGCTCCTCCCACACAGCCAGCACTGTCAGTGCTCCCCCACAAAGCCAGCACTGTCAGTGCTCCCCCCACACAGCCAGCACTGTCAGTGCTCCCCCACACAGCCAGCACTGTCAGTTCTCCCACCACACAGCCAGCACTGTCAGTGCTCCCCCCACACAACCAGCACTGTCAGTGCTCCCCCCACACAGCCAGCACTGTCAGTGCTCCCACCACACAGCCAGCACTGTCAGTGCTCCCCCCACACAGCCAGCACTGCCAGTGATCCCCCCACAAAGCCATCACTGTCAGTGCTCCCCCCACACAGCCAGCACTGTCAGTGCTCCCCCCACACAGCCCGCACTGTCAGTGCTCCCCCACAAAGCCAGCACTGTCAGTGCAACCCCACACAGCCAGCATTGTCAGTGCTCCCACCACACAGCCAGCACTGTCAGTGCTCCCCCACACAGCCAGCACTGTCAGTTCTCCCACCACACAGCCAGCACTGTCAGTTCTCCCCCACAAAGCCAGCACTGTCAGTGCTCCCCACACACAGCCAGCACTGTCAGTTCTCCCACCACACAGCCAGCACTGTCAGTTCTCTCATCACACAGCCAGCACTGTCAGTGCTCCCCCATACAGCCAGCACTGTCAGTGCTCCCCCCACACAGCCAGCACTGTCAGTGCTCCACCACACAGCCAGCACTGTCAGTTCTCCCACCACACAGCCAGCACTGTCAGTTCTCTCATCACACAGCCAGCACTGTCAGTGCTCCCCCATACAGCCAGCACTGTCAGTGCTCCCCCTACACAGCCAGCACTGTCAGTGCTCCCACCACACAGCCAGCACTGTCAGTGCTCCCCCCACACAGCCAGCACTGTCAGTGCTCCCCCACACAGCCAGCACTGTCAGTGCTCCCACCACACAGCCAGCACTGTCCGTGCTCCCTCACATAGCCAGCACTGTCAGGGCTCCCACCACACAGCCAGCACTGTCAGTTCTCTCATCACACAGCCAGCACTGTCAGTGCTCCCCCATACAGCCAGCACTGTCAGTGCTCCCCCCACACAGCCAGCACTGTCAGTGCTCCCCTCCCACCACACAGCCAGCACTGTCAGTGCTCCCCCCACACAGCCAGCACTGTCAGTGCTCCCCCACACAGCCAGCACTGTCAGTGCTCCCACCACACAGCCAGTACTGTCCGTGCTCCCTCACATAGCCAGCACTGCCAGGGCTCCCACCACACAGCCAGCACTGCCAGTGCTCCCACCAAACAGCCAGCACGGTGAGTGCTCCCCCACAGAGCCAACACTGTCAGTGCTCCCACCACACAGCCAGCACTGTCAGTGCTCCCCCCACACAGCCAGCACTGTCAGTGCTCCCCCCCCCCCACACAGCCAGCAGTGTCAGTGCTTCCCCCACACAGCCAGCACTGTCAGTGCTCCCCCACACAGCCAGCACTGTCATTGCTCCCCCCACACAGACAGCACTGTCAATGCTCCCCACACAGACAGTACTGTCAGTGCTATCCCCACTCAGCCAGCACTGTCAGTGCTCCCCACAGAGCCAGCACTGTCAGTGCTCCCCCACACAGCCAGCACTGTCTGTCCTCCCCCCACACAGCCAGCACTGTCAGTGCTCCCCCACACAGCCAGCACTGTCAGTGCTTCCCCCCACACAGCCAGCACTGTCAGTTCTCTCACCACACAGCCAGCACTGTCAGTGCTCCCCCCACGCAGACAGAACTGTCAGTGCTCCCCCACACAGACAGCACTGTCAGTGCTCACCCCACGCAGACAGAACTGTCAGTGCTCACCCCACGCAGTCAGAACTGTCAGTGCTCCCCCACACAGCCAGCACTGTCTGTGCTCCCCCCACACAGCCAGCAATGTCAGGGCTCCCACCACACAGCCAGCACTGTCAGTGCTCCCACCACACAGCCAGCACTGTCAGTGTTCCCCACACAGCCAGCACTGTCAGTGCTCCCACCACCCAGCCAGCACTGCCAGTGCTCCCACCACCCAGCCAGCACTGTCAGTGCTCCCACCACCCAGCCAGCACTGCCAGTGCTCCCACCACACAGCCAGCACTGTCAGTGCTCCCACCACACAGCCAGCACTGTCAGTGCTCCCACCACACAGCCAGCACTGTCAGTGCTCCCATACAGCCAGCACTGTCAGTGCTCCCACCACACAGCCAGCACTGCCAGTGCTCCCCCCACAAAGCCAGCACTGACAGTGCTCCCCCACAGAGCCAGCACTGTCAGTGCACCCCCACACAGCCAGCACTGTCAGTGCCCCCCCATACAGCCAGCACTGCTAATGCTCCCCCACACAGCCAGCACTGCCAGTGCTCCCACCACACAGCCAGCACTGTAATCCTCCCCCACACAGCCATCACTGTCAGTGCTCCCCCACACAGCCAGCGCTGTCAGTGCTCCCCACACAGCCAGCACACTCAGTGCTCCCCCCACACAGCTAGCACTGTCGGTGCTCCCCACACAGCCAGCACTGTCAGTGACCCCCCACCCAGCCAGCACTATCAGTGCTCCCCACACAGCCAGCACTGCCAGTGCTCTCCCACAGAGCTAGCACTGTCAGTGCTCCTCCACGGAGCCAGAACTGTCAGTGCTCCCACCACACAACCAGCACTGTCAGTGCTCCCCCACACAGCCAGCACTGTCAGAGCTCCAACCTCACAGACAGCACTGTCAGTGCTCCCACCACACAGCCAGCACTTTCAGTGCTCCCACCACACAGCCAGCACTGTCAGTGCTCCCACCACACAGCCAGCACTGTCAGTGCTCCCACCACACAGCCAGCACTGCCAGTGCTCCCCCACACAGCCAGCACTGTCAGTGCTCCCCCACACAGCCAGCACTGTCAGTACTCCCACCACACAGCCAGCACTGTCAGTGCTCCTCCCACACAGCCAGCACTGTCAGTGCTCTCACCACACAGCCAGCACTGTCAGTGCCCCCACCACACAACCAGCACTGTCAGTGCTCCCCCACACAGCCAGCACTGTCAGTACTCCCACCACACAGCCAGCACTGTCAGTGCCCTCACCCCACACAGCCAGCACTATCAATGCTCCCCAACAGCCAGCACTGTCAGAGCTCCCACCACACAGCCAGCACTGTCAGTGCTACGCCCCATACAGCCAGCACTGTCAGTGCTCCCCCCACACAGCCAGCACTGTCAGTGCTACCCCACACAGCCAGCACTGTCAGTGCTCCCACGACACAGCCAGCACTGTCAGTGCTTCCCCCACACAGACATCACTGACAGTGCCCCCCACACAGCCTGCACTGACTGTGCTCCTCCCACACAGCCAGCACTGTCAGTGCTCTCACCACACAGCCAGCACTGTCAGTGCTCCCACCACACAGCCAGCACTGTCAGTGCTCCCACCACAGCCAGCACTGCCAGTGCTCCCACCACACAGCCAGCACTGTCAGTGCTCCCCCCACACAGCCAGCACTGTCAGTGCTCCCACCACACAGCCAGCACTGTCAGTGGTCCCCCCACACAGCCAGCACTGTCAGTGCTCCCACCACACAGCCAGCACTGTCAGTGCTCCCCATACAGCCAGCACTGTCAGTGCTCCCACCACAGAGCCAGCACTATCAGTGCTCCCCCCATACAGTCAGCACTGTCAGTGCTCCCCACACAGCCAGCACTGTCAGTGCTCCACCCACACAGCCAGCACTGCCCGTGCTCCCCCACACAGCCAGCACTGTCAGTGCTCCCCCCACACAACCAGCACTGTCAGTGCTCCATCCTCACAGCCAGCACTGTCAGTGCTCCCACCACATAGCCAGCACTGTCAGTGCTCCCCCACAGAGCCCGCACTGTCAGTGCTCCCACCACACAGCCAGCACTGTCAGTGACCCCACCCCACTCAGCCAGCACTGTCAGTGCTCCCCACAGCCAACATTGTCAGTGCTCCCACCACACAGCCAGCACTGCCAGTTCTCCACCCACAGTCAGCACTGAGAGTGCGCCCCACACAGCCAGCACTGTCAGTGCTCTCCCACAGAGCTAGCACTGTCAGTCCTCCCCCACACAGGCAGCACTGTCAGTGCTCCCACCACACAACCAGCTCTGTCAGTGCTCCCCACACAGCCAGCACTCTCAGTGCTCCCCCACACAGCCAGCACTGTCAGTGCTCCCCCCATACAGACAGCACTGTCAGTGCTCCCCCACACATCCAGCACTGTCAGTGCTCCCACCGGTCAGCCAGCACTGTCAGTGCTTCCCCACACAGCCAGCACTGTCAGTGCTCCCACCACACAGCCAGCACTGTCAGTGCTCCCCCCACACAGCCAGCACTGTCAGTGCTCCCCCACACAGCCAGCACTTCCAGTGCTACCCCACACAGCCAGCACTGTCAGTGCTCCCCCCACACAGCCAGCACTGTCAGTGCTCCCCCACACAGCCAGCACTGTCAGTGCTCCCCCCACACAGCCAGCACTGTCAGTGCTTCCCCCACACAGCCAGCACTGTCAGTGCTCCCACCACACAGCCAGCACTGTCAGTGCTCCCCACACAGACAGCACTGGAAATGCTCCCTCCAAACTGTGTCTGTGTCTCTGTCTGTGTAGCTGTGTCTGTCTGTGTCTCTCTATCTGTCTCTCTCTCTGACCCTGTCTCTGTCTCTGCCTCTGTCTCTGTCTGTGTCTCTGTGTCTGTCGGTCTCTGTGTCTCACTCTCTATCTCTGTCTGTATCTCCCTGTCTGTCAGTGTCTCAGTCTCTGTCTCTATCTGCTGCACAGACTGTGTTTAGGTGTGAGGCACCCACCCAGCTGATCGGCATTGGGGGAGTCACACACACCCAGCTGACTGGCCATGGTGGAGGCACACACCCAGCTGATCGGAAATGGGGAGAGGCACACACCCAGCTGATCGGCAATGGGGAGAGGCACACATCCAGCTGATCGGCAATGGGCAGAGGCACACATCCAGCTGATCGGCATTGGGGGAGTCACACACACCCAGTTGATCGGCAATGAGGGAAGCACACACCCAGCTGATCGGCACTGGGGGGAAGCACACACACAGCTCACGGGCCATGGAGAGTCACACTGAACCAGCTGATCGGCCATGGGAGAGTCACACAGACCCAGTTGATCGGCCATGGGGAAGTCACAATGTCCCAGCTGATCGGCCATGGGGGAGTCACACAGATCCAGCTCATCGGCCATGGGGGAGTCACACTGAACCAGCTGATCGGCCATGGGAGACACACAGACCCAGTTGATCGGCCATGCTGGTGTCACACTGATCCAGCTGATCGGCCATGGGGGAGTCACACCCACCCACCGACAGTCTCTCCTGGTAATGCAGAATGGTAAATCTCTGCCTGTGTCTCTGCCTGTATCTGTCCAATTCTCTCTCTGTCTGTGTTTCTGTCTGTCAGCCAGCACTGTCAGTGCTCCCCCCACACAGCCAGCACTGCCAGTGATCCCCCCACACAGCCAGCACTGTCAGGGCTCCCACCACACAGCCAGCACTGTCAGTGCTCCCCCCACACAGCCAGCACTGTCAGTGCTTCCCCCACACAGCCAGCACTGTCAGTGCTCCCACCACACAGCCAGCACTGTCAGTGCTCCCCACACAGACAGCACTGGAAATGCTCCCTCCAAACTGTGTCTGTGTCTCTGTCTGTGTAGCTGTGTCTGTCTGTGTCTCTCTATCTGTCTCTCTCTCTGACCCTGTCTCTGTCTCTGCCTGTGTCTCTGTCTCTCTCTGTGTCTCTGTCTGTATCTCTGTCTCTGTCCCAGTCTCTGTCTGTGCCCCTGTCTCTGTCTGCGTCTCTGTCTGTGTCTCTGTCTCTGTCTGTGTCCCTGTCTCTGTCTGTGTCCCTGTCTCTCTCTGTGTCTCTGTCTGTGTCTCTGTGTTTGTCTGTGTCTTAGTCTGTCTGTGTCTCTGTCTATGTCTGTGTCTCTGTCTGTATCTCTGTCTGTGTCTCTGTGTCTGTCTATCTCTCTCTGTGTCTTTGTGTCTGTCAGTGTCTCAGTCTCTGTCTCTACCTGGGGCACATTCTGCTGCACAGACTGGGTTTAGGTGTGAGGCACCCACCCAGCTAATCGGCATTGGGGGAGTCACACACACCCAGCTGACTGGCCATGGTGGAGGCACACACCCAGCTGATCGGAAATGGGGAGAGGCACACACCCAGCTGATCGGCAATGGGGAGAGGCACACATCCAGCTGATCGGCAATGGGGGAGTCACACACACCCAGTTGATCGGCAATGAGGGAAGCACACACCCAGCTGATCGGCACTGGGGGGAAGCACACACACAGCTCACGGGCCATGGAGAGTCGCACTGAACCAGCTGATCGGCCATGGGAGAGTCACACAGACCCAGTTGATCGGCCATGGGGAAGACACAATGACCCAGCTGATCGGCCATGGGGGAGTCAAACAGATCCAGCTTATCGGCCATGGGGGAGTCACACTGAACCAGCTGATCGGCCATGGGAGACACACAGACCCAGTTGATCGGCCATGGGGGTGTCACACTGATCCAGCTGATCGGCCATGGGGGAGTCACACCCACCCACCGACAGTCTCTCCTGGTAATGCAGAATGGTAAATCTCTGCCTGTGTCTCTGCCTGTATCTGTCCAATTCTCTCTCTGTCTGTGTTTCTGTCTGTCAGCCAGCACTGTCAGTGCTCCCCCGCACAGCCAGCACTGCCAGTGATCCCCCCACACAGCCAGCACTGTCAGTTCTCCCCCATACAGCCAGCACTGTCAGCTCTCCCACCACACAGCCAGCACTGTCAGTGCTCCCCCCACACAGCCAGCACTGTCACTGCTCCCACCACACAGCCAGCACTGTCAGTGCTCCCCCCACACAGCCAGCACTGCCAGTGATCCCCCCACACAGCCAGCACTGTCAGTGCTCCCCCCACATAGCCAGCACTGTCAGTGCTCCCCCCACACAGCCAGCACTGTCAGTTCTCCCCCACAAAGCCAGCACTGTCAGTGCTCCCCCCACACAGCCAGCACTGTCAGTGCTCCACCCTCACAGACAGCACTGTCAGTGCTCCCCACACACAGAGCCAGCACTGTCAGTGCTCCCTCACACAGCCAGCACTGTCAGTGCTCCCCCACACAGCCAGCACTGTCAGTGCTCCCCCCACACAGCCAGCACTGTCAGTGCTCCCCACACACAGCCAGCACTGTCAGTGCTCCCCCACACAGCCAGCACTGTCAGTGCTCCCACCACAGAGCCAGCACTGTCCGTGCACCCCGCACAGCCAGCACTGTCAGGGCTCCCACCACACAGCCAGCACTGTCAGTGCTCCCCCCACACAGCCAGCACTGTCAGTGCTCCCACCACACAGCCAGCACTGTCCGTGCTCCCACCACAGAGCCAGCACTGTCAGTGCTCCCACCACACAGCCAGCACAGTCAGTGCTCCCCCACAGAGCCAACACTGTCAGTTCTCCCCCACAAAGCCAGCACTGTCAGTGCTCCCCCCACACAGCCAGCACTGTCAGTGCTCCACCCTCACAGACAGCACTGTCAGTGCTCCCCACACACAGAGCCAGCACTGTCAGTGCTCCCCCACACAGCCAGCACTGTCAGTGCTCCCCCACACAGCCAGCACTGTCAGTGCTCCCCCCACACAGCCAGCACTGTCAGTGCTCCCCACACACAGCCAGCACTGTCAGTGCTCCCCCACACAGCCAGCACTGTCAGTGCTCCCACCACAGAGCCAGCACTGTCCGTGCACCCCGCACAGCCAGCACTGTCAGGGCTCCCACCACACAGCCAGCACTGTCAGTGCTCCCCCCACACAGCCAGCACTGTCAGTGCTCCCACCACACAGCCAGCACTGTCCGTGCTCCCACCACAGAGCCAGCACTGTCAGTGCTCCCACCACACAGCCAGCACAGTCAGTGCTCCCCCACAGAGCCAACACTGTCAGTGCTCCCACCACAGAGCCAGCACTGTCAGTGCTCCCCACACAGCCAGCACTGCCAGTGCTCCCCCACACAGCCAGCAGTGCCAGTGCTTCCCCCACACAGCCAGCACTGTCAGTGCTCCCCACAGAGCCAGCACTGTCAGTGCTCCCCCACACAGCCAGCACTGTCTGTCCTCCCCCCACACAGCCAGCACTGTCAGTGCTCCCCCACAAAGCCAGCACTGCCAGTGCTTCCCCCCACACAGGCAGCACTGTCAGTGCTCCCACCACACAGCCAGCACAGTCAGTTCTCTCACCACACAGCCAGCACTGTCAGTGCTCCCCCACGCAGACAGAACTGTCAGTGCTCCCCCACACAGACAGCACTGTCTGTGCTACCCCCACACAGCCAGCAATGTCAGGGCTCCCACCACACAGCCAGCACTGCCAGTTCTCCCACCACACAGCCAGCACTGTCAGAGCTCCCACCACACAGCCAGCACTGTCAGTGCTCCACACAGAGCCAGCTCTGTCAGTGCTCCCACCACACAGCCAGCACTGTCAGTGCTCCCCCCACACAGCCAGCACTGTCAGTGCTCCCCCCCACACAGCCAGCAGTGTCAGTGCTTCCCCCACACAGCCAGCACTGTCAGTGCTCCCCCACACAGCCAGCACTGTCAGTGCTCCCCCCACACAGACAGCACTGTCAGTGCTCCCCACACAGACAGCACTGTCAGTGCTACCCCCACTCAGCCAGCACTCCCCACAGAGCCAGCACTGTCAGTGCTCCCCCACACAGGCAGCACGTTCAGTGCTCCCAACACACAGCCAGCACTGCCAGTGCTCCCACTGCATAGCCAGCACGGTCAGTGCTCCCCCATACAGCCAGCAGTGTCAGTGCACCCCCACACAGCCAGCACTGTCAGTGCTCCAACCACACAGCCAGCACTGTCAGTGATCCCACCACACAGCCAGCACTGTCAGTGCTCCCCACACAGCCAGAACTGTCAGTGCTCCCACCATACAGCCAGCACTGTCCGTGCTCCCCACACAGCCAGCACTGTCAGTGCTCCCACCACACAGCCAGCACTGTCAGTGCTCCGCCCACACAGACAGCACTGTCAGTGCTCCGACCACACAGCCAGCACTGTCAGTTCTCCCCCACATAGCCAGCACTGTCAGTGCTCCCACCACACAGCCAGCACTGTCAGTGCTCCCACCACACAGCCAGCACTGGCAGTGCTCCCACCACAGCCAGCACTGTCAGGGCTCCCCCCACACAGCCAGCACTGTCAGTGCTCCCACCACATAGCCAGCACTGTCTGTGCTTCCCGCACACAGCCAGCTCTGTCAGTGCTCCCTCACACAGCCAGCAATGTCCGTGCTCCCCACACATCCAGCACTGTCAGTCCTCCCCCACACAGACAGCACTGTCAGTGCTCCCACCCCACACTGGCAGCACTGTCAGTGCTCCCCCACACAGTCGGCACTGCCAGTGCTCCCACCACACAGCCAGCATTGTCAGTGCTCCCACCACACAGCCAGCACTGTCAGTGCCCCCACCCCACACAGCCAGCACTATCAGTGCTCCCGCACAGCCAGTACTGCCAGTGCTCCCCCACACAGCCACAACAGTCAGTGCTCCCACCACACAGCCAGCACTGTCAGTGCTCCCACCACACAGCCAGCACTGCCAGTGCTCCCCCAAACAGCCAGCACAGTCAGTGCTCCCACCACACAGACAGCACTGTCAGTGCTCCCACCACACAGCCAGCACTGTCAGTGCTCCCAGCACAGCCAGCACTGTCAGTGCTCCCACCACACAGCCAGCACTGCCAGTGCTTCCCCACACAGCCAGCACAGTCAGTGCTCCCACCACACAGCCAGCACTGTCAGTGCTCCCACCACACAGACAGCACTGTCAGTGCTCCCACCACACAGCCAGCACTGTCAGTGCTCCCACCACAAAGCCAGCACTGTCAGTGCTCCCATCACACAGCCAGCACCGTCAGTGCTCCCACCACGCTGCCAGCACTGTCAGTGATCCCATCACACAGCCAGCACTGTCAGTGCTCCCACCATACAGACGGCACTGTCAGTGCTCCCACCACACAGCCAGCACAGTCAGTGCTCCCAGCACACAGCCAGCACTGTCAGTGCTCCCCCACAGATCCAGCACTGTCAGTGCTCCCCACACAGCGAGCACTGTCAGTACTCCCACCACACAGCCAGCACTGTCAGTGCCCCCACCCCACAAAGCCAGCACTGTCAGTGCTCCCCCACACAGCCAGCACTGTCTGTGCTCCCCCACACAGCCAGCACTATCAATGCTCCCCAACAGCCAGCACTGCCAGTTCTCCACCCACGTAGCAAGCACTGTCAGAGCTCCCACCACACAGCCAGCACTGTCAGTGCTACCCCACACAGCCAGCACTGTCAGTGCTTCCCCCACACTGCCAGCACTGTCAGTGCTCCCCACACAGCCAGCACTGTCAGTGCTCTCACCACACAGCCAGCACTGTCAGTGCTCCCACCACACAGCCAGCACTGCCAGTGCTCCCACCACACAGCCAGCACTGTCAGTGGTCCCCCCACACAGCCAGCACTGTCAGTGCTCCCACCACACAGCCAGCACTGTCAGTGCTCCCCATACAGCCAGCACAGTCAGTGCTCCCACCACACATCCAGCTCTATCAGTGCTCCCCCACACAGCCAGCACTGTCAGTGCTCCCCCCACACAGCCAGCACTGTCAGTGCTCCCCACACAGCCAGCACTGTCAGTGCTCCCCCCACACAGCCAGCACTGTCAGTGCTCCCCCCACACATCAGCACTGTCAGTGCTCCCCCCACACAACCAGCACTGTCAGTGCTCCACCCTCACAGTCAGCACTGTCAGTGCTCCCACCACACAGCCAGCACTGTCAGTGCTCCCCCCACAGCCAGCACTGTCAGTGACCCCCACCCCACACAGCCAGCACTGTCAGTGCTCCCCACAGCCAGCATTGTCAGTGCTCCCACCACACAGTCAGCGCTGCCAGTTCCCCACCCACAGTCAGCACTGAGAGTGCGCCCCACAAAGCCAGCACTGCCAGTGCTCTCCCACAGAGCTAGCACTGTCAGTGCTCCCCCACACAGCCAGCTCTGTCAGTGCTCCCGCCACACAACCAGCACTGTCAGTGCTCCCCACACAGCCAGCACTGTCAGTGCTCCCCCACACAGCCAGCTCTGTCAGTGCTCCCACCACACAACCAGCACTGTCAGTGCTCCCCACACAGCCAGCACTATCAGTGCTCCCACACACAGCCAGCACTGTCAGAGCTCCCCCATACAGCCAGCACTGTCAGTGCTCACCCACACAGCCAGCACTGTCAGTGCTCCCAACACTCAGCCAGCACTGTCAGTGCTCCCCCACACAGCCAGCACAGTCAGTGCTCCCACCACACAGCCAGCACTGTCAGTGCTCCCCCACACAGCCAGCACTGTCAGTGCTCCCCCCACACAGCCAGCACTGTCAGTGCTCCCACCACACAGCCAGCACTGTCAGTGCTCCCCCCACACAGCCAGCACTGTCAGTGCTCCCACCACACAGCCAGCACTGTCAGTGCTCCCCCCGCACAGCCAGCACTGTCAGTGCTCCCACCACCACAGCCAGCACTGTCAGTGCTCCCCCACACAGCCAGCACTGTCAGTGCCCCCACTACACAGCCAGCACTGTCAGTGCTCCCCCCACACAACCAGCACTGTCAGTGCTCCCCCCACACAGCCAGCACTTCCAGTGCTACCCCACACAGCCAGCACTGTCAGTGCTCCCACCACACAGCCAGCACTGTCAGTGCTCCCCACACAGACCGCACTGGAAATGCTCCCTCCAAACTCTGTCTGTGTCTCTGTCTGTGTAGCTGTGTCTCGCTGTGTCTCTCTATCTGTCTCTCTCTCTGTCCCTGTCTCTGTCTCTGCCTGTGTCTCTGTCTCTCTCTGTGTCTCTGTCCCTGTCTCTGTCTGTGTCCCTGTCTCTGTCTGCGTCTCTGTCTGTGTCTCTGTCCCTGTCTCTGGCTGTGTCCCTGCCTCTCTCTGTGTCTCTGTCTGTGTCTCTGTGTTTGGCTGTGTCTTAGTCTGTCTGTGTCTCTGTCTATGTCTGTGTCTCTGTCTGTATCTCTGTCTGTGTCTCTGTGTCTGTATATCTCTCTCTGTGTCTTTGTGTCTGCCTGTGTCTCAGTCTCTGTCTCTGTCTCTTTCTGTGTCTCTGTGTCTGTCCGTCTCTGTGTCTCACTCTCTATTTCTGTCTGTATCTCCGTGTCTGTCAGTGTCTCAGTCTCTGTCTCTACCTGGGGCACATTCTGCTGCACAGACTGTGTTTAGGTGTGAGGCACCCACCCAGCTGATCGGCATTGGGGGCGTCACACACACCCAGCTGACTGGCCATGGTGGAGGCACACACCCAGCTGATCGGCAATGGGGAGAGGCACACACCCAGCTGATCGGCAATGGGGAGAGGCACACATCCAGCTGATCGGCAATGGGGAGAGGCACACATCCAGCTGATCGGCATTGGGGGAGTCACACACACCCAGTTGATCGGCAATGAGGGAAGCACACACCCAGCTGATCGGCACTGGGGGGAAGCACACACACAGCTGACGGGCCATGGGGGAGTCACACTGAACCAGCTGATCGGCCATGGGAGAGTCACACAGACCCAGTTGATCGGCCATGGGAGAGTCACAATGACCCAGCTGATCGTCCATGGGGGAGTCACACAGATCCAGCTCATC
>NW_027308617.1:30000-35000 GCF_047496885.1 Scyliorhinus torazame | reverse complement strand
AAATTAGAAATCCCTTTGCTGTAAATGACAGTCCGACTTCCAGCTCAATCTGTCCCGTCTCCTTTCGCCTCTCATCAGGGATACCTCTCAGTCACGATATGTTGTCCCCATTCCCCAATCAGCTCGAGCCAAGGCCCTAAATCCTGTCCCCGTGGCTTCTCCATGGGATCCTCCTGTTCCTGTGTAACAGGCTCGAGGAGGAGGAGGGGGCAGAATGGGATCCTCCTGTTCCTGTGTAACAGGCTCGAGGAGGGGGCTGAATGGGATCCTCCTGTTCCTGTGTAACAGGCTCGAGGAGGAGGAGGGGCTGAATGGGATCATCCTGTTCCTGTGTAACAGGCTCGAGGAGGGGGCTGAATGGGATCCTCCTGTTCCTGTGTAACAGGCTCGAGGAGGGGGCTGAATGGGATCCTCCTGTTCCTGTGTAACAGGCTCGAGGAGGAGGAGGGGCTGAATGGGATCATCCTGTTCCTGTGTAACAGGCTCGAGGAGGGGGCTGAATGGGATCCTCCTGTTCCTGTGTAACAGGCTCGAGGAGGAGGAGGGGCTGAATGGGATCATCCTGTTCCTGTGTAACAGGCTCGAGGAGGGGGCTGAATGGGATCCTCCTGTTCCTGTGTAACAGGCTCGAGGAGGGGGCTGAATGGGATCCTCCTGTTCCTGTGTAACAGGCTCGAGGAGGAGGAGGGGGCTGAATGGGATCCTCCTGTTCCTGTGTAACAGGCTCGGGGAGGGGGCTGAATGGGATCCTCCTGTTCCTGTGTAACAGGCTCGAGGAGGAGGAGGGGGCTGAATGGGATCCTCCTGTTCCTGTGTAACAGGCTCGAGGAGGAGGAGGGGGCAGAATGGGATCCTCCTGTTCCTGTGTAACAGGCTCGAGGAGGAGGAGGGGGCTGAATGGGATCCTCCTGTTCCTGTGTAACAGGCTCGAGGAGGAGGCGGAGGCTGAATGGGATCCTCCTGTTCCTGTGTAACAGGCTCGTGGAGGGGGCTGAATGGGATCCTCCTGTTCCTGTGTAACAGGCTCGTGGAGGGGGCTGAATGGGATCCTCCTGTTCCAGTGTAACAGACTCGAGGGGGGGCTGAATGGGATCCTCCTGTTCCTGTGTAACAGGCTCGAGGAGGAGGAGGGGACTGAATGGGATCCTCCTGTTCCCGTGTAACAGGCTCGAGGAGGGGGCTGAATGGGATCCTCCTGTTCCTGTGTAACAGGCTCGAGGAGGGGGCTGAATGGGATCCTCCTGTTCCTGTGTAACAGGCTCGAGGAGGAGGAGGAGGCTGAATGGGATCCCCCTGTTCCTGTGTAACAGGCTCGAGGAGGGGGCTGAAAGGGATCATCCTGTTCCTGTGTAACTGGCTCGAAGAGGGGGCTGAATGGGACCCTCCTGTTCCTGTGTAACAGGCTCGAGCAGGAGGAGGGGGCTGAATGGGATCCCCCTATTCCTGTGTAACAGGCTCGAGCAGGAGGAGGGGGCTGAATGGGATCCCCCTGTTCCTGTGTAACAGGCTCGAGGAGGAGGAGGGGGCTGAATGGGATCCTCCTGTTCCTGTGTAACAGGCTCGAGGAGGGGGCTGAATGGGATCCTCCTGTTCCTGTGTAACAGGCTCGAGGAGGAGGCGGAGGCTGAATGGGATCCTCCTGTTCCAGTGTAACAGACTCGAGCAGGAGGAGGGGGCTGAATGGGATCCCCCTGTTCCTGTGTAACAGGCTCGAGGAGGAGGAGGGGGCTGAATGGGATCCCCCTGTTCCTGTGTAACAGGCTCGAGGAGGAGGAGGGGGCTGAATGGGATCCTCCTGTTCCTGTGTAACAGGCTCGAGGAGGGGGCTGAATGGGATCCTCCTGTTCCTGTGTAACAGGCTCGAGCAGGAGGAGGGGGCTGAATGGGATCCCCCTGTTCCTGTGTAACAGGCTCGAGGAGGAGGAGGGGGCTGAATGGGATCCTCCTGTTCCTGTGTAACAGGCTCGAGGAGGAGGAGGGGGCTGAATGGGATCCTCCTGTTCCTGTGTAACAGGCTCGAGGAGGAGGCTGAATGGGATCCTCCTGTTCCTGTGTAACAGGCTCGAGGAGGGGGCTGAATGGGATCCTCCTGTTCCTGTGTAACAGGCTCGAGGAGGGGGCTGAATGGGATCCTCCTGTTCCTGTGTAACAGGCTCGAGGAGGAGGCGGAGGCTGAATGGGATCCTCCTGTTCCAGTGTAACAGGCTCGAGGAGGAGGAGGGGACTGAATGGGATCCTCCTGTTCCCGTGTAACAGGCTCGAGGAGGAGGGGGCTGAATGGGATCCTGTTTCTGTGTAACAGGCTCGAGGAGGGGGCTGAATGGGACCCTCCTGTTCCTGTGTAACAGGCTCGAGGAGGAGGCTGAATGGGATCCTCCTGTTCCTGTGTAACAGGCTCGAGGAGGAGGGGGCTGAATGGGATCCTCCTGTTCCTGTGTAACAGGCTCGAGGAGGAGGCGGAGGCTGAATGGGATCCTCCTGTTCCAGTGTAACAGACTCGAGGAGGAGGAGGGGGCTGAATGGGATCCTCCTGTTCCTGTGTAACAGGCTCGAGGAGGAGGAGGGGGCTGAATGGGATCCTCCTGTTCCTGTGTAACAGGCTCGAGGAGGAGGGGGCTGAATGGGATCCTCCTGTTCCTGTGTAACAGGCTCGAGGAGGAGGCGGAGGCTGAATGGGATCCTCCTGTTCCTGTGTAACAGGCTCGAGGAGGAGGAGGGGGCTGAATGGGATCCTCCTGTTCCTGTGTAACAGGCACGAGGAGGAGGGGGCTGAATGGGATCCTGCTGTTCCTGTGTAACAGGCTCGAGGAGGAGGAGGGGGCTGAATGGGGTCCTCCTGTACCTGTGTAACAGGCTCGAGGAGGGGGCTGAATGGGATCCTCCTGTTCCTGTGTAACAGGCTGGAGGAGGGGGCTGAATGGGATCCTCCTGTTCCTGTGTAACAGGCTCGAGGAGGAGGAGGGGGCTGAATGGGATCCTCCTGTTCCTGTGTAACAGGCTCGTGGAGGGGGCTGAATGGGATCCTCCTGTTCCTGTGTAACAGGCTCGTGGAGGGAGCTGAATGGGATCCTCCTGTTCCTGTGTAACAGGCTCGAGGAGGGGGCTGAATGGGATCCTCCTGTTCCTGTGTAACAGGCTCGAGGAGGAGGAGGGGACTGAATGGGATCCTCCTGTTCCCGTGTAACAGACTCGAGGAGGGGGCTGAATGGGATCCTCCTGTTCCTGTGTAACAGGCTCGAGGAGGGGGCTGAATGGGATCATCCTGTTCCTGTGTAACTGGCTCGAAGAGGGGGCTGAATGGGACCCTCCTGTTCCTGTGTAACAGTCTCGAGGAGGGGGCTGAATGGGATCCTCCTGTTCCTGTGTAACAGGCTCGAGGAGGAGGAGGGGGCTGAATGGGATCCTCCTGTTCCTGTGTAACAGGCTCGAGGAGGGGGCTGAATGGGATCCTCCTGTTCCTGTGTAACAGGCTCGAGGAGGAGGCGGAGGCTGAATGGGATCCTCCTGTTCCAGTGTAACAGACTCGAGGAGGAGGAGGGGGCTGAATGGGATCCTCCTGTTCCTGTGTAACAGGCTCGAGGAGGAGGAGGGGACTGAATGGGATCCTCCTGTTCCCGTGTAACAGGCTCGAGGAGGAGGGGGCTGAATGGGATCCTGTTTCTGTGTAACAGGCTCGAGGAGGGGGCTGAATGGGACCCTCCTGTTCCTGTGTAACAGGCTCGAGGAGGGGGCTGAATGGGATCCTCCTGTTCCTGTGTAACAGGCTCGAGGAGGAGGAGGGGGCTGAATGGGATCCTCCTGTTCCTGTGTAACAGGCTCGAGGAGGGGGCTGAATGGGATCCTCCTGTTCCTGTGTAACAGGCTCGAGGAGGGGGCTGAATGGGACCCTCCTGTTCCTGTGTAACAGGCTCGAGGAGGGGGCTGAATGGGATAGGAGGGCGTAGAAGTCTGGAGGAACTTACAGAGATAGGGAGGGTTGTAGGAGCTGGAGGAGGTTACAGAGATAGGGAGGGGTGTAGGGGACTGGAGGAGGTTACAGAGATAGGGAGGGGTGTAGGTGGACTGGAGGAGGTTACAGAGATAGGGAGGGGTGTAGGGGACTGGAGGAGGTTACAGAGATAGGGAGGGGTGTAGGGGGCTGGAGGAGGTTACCGAGATAGGGAGGGTTGGAGGAGGTTAGGGCTGACCCTGGGGTCGGAATCTGGACATCAGTGAAATGAATCTAACTCTCTCATTTCCCCTTGCCGTTACCACACATGACGCAAATTATTGTTGCTCAAAGGAAGTCCCACAAATACCCAGAGGCTCGGCCAAGAATAACTCACCGAACGAACGTCCAACTTTCCCCTCACCCACTCCCTTCCATTCACACACACGGAGACACTGAACCTCCCACAGTGCGGCGCTCCCTCAGCACTGACCCTCCAACAGTGCGGAGCTCCCTGAGCACTGACCCTCCCACAGTGCGGAGCTCCCTCAGCACTGACCCTCCCACAGTGCGGAGCTCCCTCAGCACTGACCCTCCCACAGTGCGGCGCTCCCTCAGCACTGACCCTCCCACAGTGCGGAGCTCCCTCAGCACTGACCCTCCCACAGTGCGGAGCTCCCTCAGCACTGACCCTCCCACAGTGCGGCGCTCCCTCAGCACTGACCCTCCCACAGTGCGGAGCTCCCTCAGCACTGACCCTCCCACAGTGCGGAGCTCCCTCAGCACTGACCCTCCCACAGTGCGGCGCTCCCTCAGCACTGACCCTCCCACAGTGCGGCGCTCCCTCAGCACTGACCCTCCCACAGTGCGGAGCTCCCTCAGCACTGACCCTCCCACAGTGCGGAGCTCCCTCAGCACTGACCCTCCCACAGTGCGGCGCTCCCTCAGCACTGACCCTCCCACAGTGCGGCGCTCCCTCAGCACTGACCCTCCCACAGTGCGGAGCTCCCTCAGCACAGACCCTCCCACAGTGCGGCGCTCCCTCAGCACTGACCCTCCCACAGTGCGGCGC